>NC_138067.1:21993308-22259141 GCF_964194185.1 Rhinolophus hipposideros | reverse complement strand
GGCCCGTGTGGGAATCGAACCGGCAGCCTTAGGAGTTAGGAGATGGAGCTCTAACCGCCTGAGCCACCGGGCCGGCCCCCCAAGAGTTTCTTAAGGTCAAAGGGTAGTAATATTTTTATAGCTCATATTACATTTGACCGGATTGCATTCTATGAAGAATGACATGGAATACTATTCGGCGGTAAGAAGAGATGATATAGGAACATTTGTGACAACATGGATGGATCTTGAGAGTATAATTCTAAGCGAAATAAGTCAGACAGAAAAAGCAGAGAACCATATGATTTCACTGATATGTGATATATAAACCAAAAACAGCAAAAAAACAAGACAAACAAATGAGAAACAAAAACTCATAGACACAGACAATAGTTTAGTGGTTACCAGAGGGTAAGGGAGGTGGGGGGTGGGTGATGAGGGTAAGGGGCATCAAATATATGGTGATGGAAGGAGAACTGACTCTGGGTGGTGAGCACACAATGGGATTTATAGATGATGTAATACAGAATTGTACACCTGAAATCTATGTAATTTCACTAACAATTGTCACCCCAATAAATTAAAAAAGAAAATGGGAAACATAAAGAACACGGGACAAGTAAATGAAACAAAGGCTCTTGAAGGTGCTTGGCCAGATGGAAGAGATATTTATTTACTCTATCACAGTGGTCTTAATACTATATTATGTGCAACAAAATTCAGTTATATAATTAAAAACACTTTTTTTTATAGATTAACTCAATTTTTTATTGTAAAACTTAAGTTCCATTTCCCCTCCAAACAACTATGTAATATTTATGAAGCTTTTTTCTACTCAGGCCACAAAGAAAAGCCAAATAAATTATTTTAAAAAAAGAAGAAGAATGACAAATGATTCATACATGTTGCAGTTTTTCTATAGTATTTTCATTGGGTTTGTATCATTTTTGTGTGGTTTTGTTAATTTGATAGTTGTACATCCTCTTCAAGACTTAATTTGCATTTTCTCTTATTTGAATGTGTTCTTGTTTCCATGCAGAAGTCTAGCCCTCTTCTACCCTCAGCTTCTACAGATGAGGAAGAAGGGGATACTTGCACAATATGTTTAGAACAGTGGACCAATGCTGGGGATCACCGGCTCTCAGCATTACGCTGCGGGCACCTCTTTGGGTATAAGTGCATTTCTAAGTGGCTCAAAGGACAGGCACGAAAATGTCCTCAGGTAAGAACCATAGGTGGGGACTACATATGCACAGTCAACATGTTAAATCAGGAGGTTTCCTAGAACCATACTAATTGTGTCCTATTGGGCTCTTTAGTGCAACAAGAAAGCCAAGCACAGTGACATTGTTGTCCTTTATGCCCGAACCCTGAGAGCTTTGGACACTAGTGAACATGAGCACATGAAAAGGTAGGTAGAAAGAGTCTGCCTAGCTGGAATGTTCCCTTTTGGTTCCTTGTAGGCATGTCTGCAAAAGGAGGTATGAGTCACTGTTAGTGTGATTCTGAAGCTTTACTTGGGCTTTGACTGGGGTTCCTTAGGGATCACTGGCACTCTGTCTCACATTGTGACATAATAAACGTCTGCTCATCTTCAGAAGGAGGTTTGCATTGTTTAGTCTCCACACAGCATTGAAAATGAGGATCTAGGATAAAAAGTAATTGTGATTTCAGCTAGCTCAATGAATGTAGGCCCCTGGACTATATATTCTTTATATTCTTTCTCAAGCCCTTGCAAAAGAGTATAATTCCTGAGCTCCCAAGTGCCTTCTCAACCATAGGATAGGGGGAGCCTGCCTGAAAATGAAGTCAATGCATGGGAAAACAGCTGGGAAGTGGCGGAAGACAGATTCCTGAACTTTGATTCGGCTATGCCTGAAGTTAGACTCCAGTAGATTTCTCAGTTACAAAAGTCAGTACATTGGTTTTCAATTTTAATTTGCCAGTTTAAAGTTTCTACCCTTGTCATCTAAGGAGTACTAACCAGTGTTGCCAAGAGACATAAAAAAAGGGCAACAGGAGGTAGACTCTGCCACTTGTTTCTTCTGTCTACTCAGCACCTCTTGTAAGCCTCTTCTTTCAGAGCCGGAGTGTGTGTTGTGTGCTGATTGAAACAGGTAGGTAGGTTCAGAAGGAATGGAGCAGCTGTTTCTTCTGCAGGAGCACTTGGGCATTCCCATGGAGTGGCAATCAGCTGTAAGAGTTAAGCCTTTGGTAACATGATCTGGGAGATCAAGACCATGGTGTCTTAAGCTTTCCCGAAACCAAAAGCCATAGCGAAACCTACATCCCTACTGTAATACTTTCCACCTGGCCTGGGCAGCAGACCCAAGCAGAAAGAGACCCTGGTGTTTTTGTAGCCTGTCCGAGTCTTACCTAGGGATTACATTTACTGCCTGCCTCTGCAGCTAAATACCATGAACGCTGAATCCGAGATTCCTGTCTTAACTCTTTGTAGCCAATTCATGGCCATCTGAAACACTCTCCAAATCTTAGTCCCCTCTTTGCTGGGTTAGGCTTAGTGATACTTAAAAAAAAAGGTTCTGGCACATTACTTCTGTGTTGCCATTTTTGCTTATGTGTTCCTATTCCTAAACCCTTCTGCAGCAGCACTCTACACAGAAGACTCATAAATGAAGGTTTGCACGTGTAGTGCAATGTAAGAAATTACCAGGATTTTGGGAGCCCAAGAACAATTGCTAATATTAATTAAAATATGTTTTAAGAACATTAAAGAATAAAAATACCCACCACTGAGACAGTGCAGGGACGTGGATTCTCTAGTGCACTTCTGGTAAGAAAGTACACACAGGCAGCATTTAGAGAAGCCGTGACAGTATGCTTCAACAGCCTTTAAACGTAATTCTACTTCAGGCATTGATTCTGAAAAAAAATGAAGGACGTGTGCAAATGAACCTAGCATTGGTAATAATCCAAGCCAAGAGAGCTGATTGGTTGAGTAAACTCTGGCATATCTATATGATGAAACTACACTTGTTAAAACTGATGTTGAAGTGCACATGAAGTTGTCGTGGGAAAGTACATTATTAGGGATTATATTTTTGTGAACTGGAAAAAAAGACTACAGATAGTCACTGAGGCGTGGGATTACAATGATTTTAATGTTCTTTTTCTCATTTGCTCCAATAAATGTTTATTTGTAGCATTTTAAAGTGGCAGTTGTGTGGAGGAGGAAATTTTATTGAAAAAGAAAAATCTCTAAGTGGGGCTCTTAATGGATGATTATATTTAAAAATTTTCTGATTACTATAATCAGTGTGCTCTCTAGTCTCTTTAGAAAAGGTGAAATTGTTCAAAATGCCAATAAATACAGAAACTAATAAAATGAATGCCCCTGTACTTAATTTTATCAGATCTTAACATTTTGCCATACATTTTGGCCTTATAAAAGACATCGTCGATACAATAGAAGCTTACTTATGAACTAAGTTCTCCTTAACGCCATCTCTACTCAGAGGATCTATATGTAAATTTTACATAGTATGATTTAGAAAGTTTTTACACTATATAAATGTTATTGATTATAATTTTCCTTCTGTAGCTTGATTTTTTGCTTTAATACATGTTGGGGCATATGTCCTAGTTTATATATGTAGCTCTAGTTTATTCAATTTCTGTATACTAGTTCTCTAATTAGAATTCACCTATATGTATTTTGTATGGGTGAACAATGTAGTAAGGTGGTTTCCAGGTTTTGTTGATACTATATAAGCCGTGCTGCAGGGAGATTTGTTTAGGTCTCGAAATGGAATTGCTTTATCATAAGTTACATGTAATTTCCACTTTACTAGATCTTGTCAAATTGCCCTTTTAAGAAGCTATTCCCAGTCTATACTTCCACCAGCAACAGTGTAAAGTTTTCTCATTTTTTTCATACCCTCGCCCACTTTTTTTAATATTATTTTTATATTATTATATTTTTATTATATATTATATAATATATATTATGTATAAATATATATTTATACATAATATATATTTATACATAAAATATTTATACATAAAAAATATACATAAAATACATATATTTATACATAAAATATATATATTTATATATATTTATACATAATATATATTATTATATTTTTATATTATTAGACTTAATTTTTGCCAGTCTTATGGGGTGAAGTAGTATTTACTTAATTTGCATTTCCTCAATTAGTAGTGAGGTTGAACATACTACTCTTCTATGAATTGTGTTCATATCTTTTGCTCATTTATGTTGAGCAAAACATTGTTTCTCACAGATTATAGTTCTTTGTTTTCTTTATACTAATTCTTTGTTGGTTGTGTACATTGCAAATAATCCTCCCCTAGTCTAGCTTGTCTCTAACTTGTTTATGGAATCTTGTTGAAAGCAAGTTTTTAATTTTAACTCAGTCATTTATCAATCTCTTGTTTTGTGTTTTTTTGTCCCCACTGTTTCAAGGTCATAAAGACATTATCTTCTTCTAAAGGTCTTTAAAAGTTTTGCTTTTTACACAGGGTTTTAATCTATCTAAAATCTAGTTTTATGGATAACCACTTCTGACAGCATAATTATTAAACAGTATGTTCTTTCTGTATAAATTTTTATTGCTACCTCTATTCTAAATAAAGCTTCTGTATATGAATGGACTACTCTTTTGTTCCATGATCTGGTTGTTCATTCTTGCTCCAGTACTCCAAGTTACAATTTATTTTAGCTTTAAAATATGTCCTCCTACCTTGTTCCTTAAAATTGACTTTGCTCTTCCTGGTACTTTGCTCTTCCATATTAATTTTAAAATTAGTTTGCTAAGTTCCATGAAAAACCCTTTGAGATCTTGACTGAAATTGCATTAAATTTTTAGAGTAACTTGAGATGCCATCTTCATGACTTTGAGTCTTTCCAGCGATGAACACTATTAATATCCTTCCAGTTACTCACTGTTTCCTTGTGTCTTTTGTGAGTTTATTTCACAGAGTTCCTACATGCCTTGTAATTTTATTCCTAGGTTGCTATTGTTAGAATTGCTGTTGTGAATGAATTTTTTTCTATTACATTTACTAAACAATTACCTGGTGTATGGGAAATGTAATTCATCTGATTTTCTTGATCTTGATTCTAGCACCTTGCTGAACTCTAATAGTTTGCGTTCTCTTGAATTTTCCCCGCAATAAATAGGGCCGTTCTATCCCTTCCTTCCCAATTTTCATCTTTTTTTTAAATCCTATCTCATTGGAGTGGAAATCCTCCCTTTTTTGCATTTCATGTTTTAAAATTGTCTTTAGTTACATACAAATTTATTTTATTTATTTATTTTTTGAAGATTTTATTGGGGAAGGGGAACAGGACTTTATTGTGGAACAGTGTGTACTTCCAGGACTTTTTTCCAAGTCAAGTTGTTGTTCTTTCAGTCTTAGTTGTGGAGGGCACAGCTCAATTCCAGGTCCAGTTGCCGTTGCTAGTTGCAGGGGCACAGCCCACCATCCCTTGGTCACCAGCAACCTTGTGGTTGAGAGGACGCGCTCCAACCAACTGAGCCATCTGGGAGCTCAGCGGCAGCTCAGCTCAAGGTGCTGTGTTCAATCTTAGTTGCAGGGGGCAGAGCCCACCATCCCTTGCGGGACTCGAGGAGTTGAACCAGCAACTTTGTGGTTGAGAGTCCACTGGCCCATGTGGGAATAGAACTGGCAGCCTTTGGAGTTAGGAGCATGGAGCTCTAACCTACTGAGCCACCGGGCCAACTTCTATTACTTTTATTTTTGGTGAATCCTTATCCTGTATGCATTGTTCCTCTTTATGCTTATTCATACTTTTTAATTCTAATTGGTCTTTGTTAATATTTTCTCGGTATATACTTTCTATCTTTTCAACTTCAGCCTCTTTTGTACTATTGTTTGAGTATTTGATGAACAACTGATAGTGGGGTGTTTTTTGTTTGTTTGTTTTTTAAGATTTTATTGGGGAAGGGGAACAGTGTGTATTTCCAGAACTTTATTGGGGAAGAGTGTTTTTTCCAGGACCCATCAGGTGCAAGTCAAGTTGTTGTCCTTCAGTCTAGTTGCGGAGGGCGCAGCTCAGCTCCAAGTCCAGTTGCCGTTTTCAATCTTAGTTGCAGGGGGCGCAGCCCACCATCCCATGAGGGAATTAAACCGACAACCTTGTTGTTAAGAGCATGTGCTCTACCAAAGTAAGCCATCTGGCCGCCCATCAACTGATAGTTTTTAATCCAACAGATAACCCTAGTCTTTTAACATGTCATTTTTCTCTTTTATAATTTGACCCTACCTCAAGCACGGATCTTGGCTCTGATCCCTCACTTTGCATTTTTAATTCCCATATCTTAAGGAGCTAAACTCCTGGCTTTCACTGCCTTTTTTAGCAACAAAACTTAATAGGCTTATGAGTTCAGCCTTGCATGTTAACGTTTCTGCATTGTTTCTGGACTTGAGAGATTTTTCTCTTGTTAAATATTTTATTCACTATCATGACATATTTACGGCAAAGTGTGTATGAACGTACTATGAACTTACTATGAACTTACTATGTCATCTTGATGGAAAGCCTTCTGTAGCCCTCCTAATCTCCACCTGTTGCTGGCTTTCCCCATCTAGTTCCTTACTAAAGGAGCAGACGCTGAGGAAGCAGGCTGAGTTCGAATCAGCACAGTGCCGGCTCCAACTTCAAGTCCTCACTGATGAATGCACTAAGCTTCATAGTCGTGTCCAGGTAAGTTTGCCTTTTCTCGCCCAAAGAGCTTGGGATAGGAATTGAAAAGGAATCTAAATATTACTTAGGTTCATCTCAGATACAGACAGAATTTATCAAATTTTTCAGCAAGTAAACATGACCTTTTCTGACTAAGACATTTGTCCAAAGCTTGCATGTTTTATGATGAATTCTACCACAATCTGAATTTTTAAACAAAAACCTGATAATTCAAAACTTGTTTAAGTCATTTCATCTCCCTGAATCTACCAATAAAATGAGGGTTTTAAACAAAATGACCGTTAATGACTTTTCTAGCCTACTGTTGTATGATTCTTTGCTCTCCTTATTTCGTTTGTTTGTTGAAACACTGAAAGCTGCAGCAATTCTCTAGGATTCATGTTAACATTTTCTTATAATGGGTAACAAATCTCTTTATATTAGATCAAGGAGTTGTGCATAGAGGAATAAAACATGAAAAAGTTTTACTTTTACAAAATCTTTTTCGTTTTAGGACTTGCAAAAACTTATTCTGCAGCATCGGGATCAGATTTTACAGAAACCCAGGGGCTCCCACATACGTTTCCTGAAGGGCCTGCCCTCCAGCCAGAGCCAGCACAAGTATCACTTCCAGAAGACCTTCACAGTGTCTCAGAGTGGAAACTGCCGAATCATGACATACTGTGATGCTCTGAGTTGCTTGGTGGTGTCACAGCCTTCTCCTCAGGCCTCTTTCCTGCCAGGTAAATGGTCCAGAGCCTCAGCTTTCACGTTTATTATTGGACTCCTTTTATTTTCCTTCTCTCTTTTGGAAAGTCCAGTACTCACTAGTGGGTGAACACTGTCCACAGCCCACCAAATCACCTTTCCTAGTCGGTTTCCTGTTCATGCAGATGCTTCAGGGTGTTGCAAACATGTCTTTACTGTCTGTTGACTTCATTCTGTAAATTTGAATCATAAACAGTATTACTCTTTTTTGTCTGGCTTCATTCAGCATAAGTTTTTTGGAGATTCATCCATATTCTTGTGTATATCAGTTTATTCTGTATTATTGCTGGGTAATATTCCATTGTATGTACATACAATGGCTTGTCATTTACCTGTTGATGGATATTTGAAGTAGAATATACTCTTTATCATAAATGTAACCCCTGGGGTTAAATTCCCAGGGGTTACATTTATGATAAAAAGTATATTTGACTAGCTTTTTCCCAGGGACTTACATGTCAAGATAGGTGAACAAAGGAGCTAGTTGGAAAGGTAGTCTGCTTTGCCCTAAGTTGACTTTCAGTGACCGATCTCACTCTCTCTTATCTCTGGCAGGCTTTGGTGTTAAGATGTTGAGTACTGCCGACATGAAAAGCAGTCAGTACATTCCTATGCATACCAAACAGATCCGCGGACTGGCTTTCAGCCTTAGGTCCAAAGGCTTACTTCTCTCTGCTTCCCTAGACAACACTATTAAACTGACCAGGTGAGTGCTCTGGGGAAGAAATGGGGGACCTGGGCTGTTTATAGTGTTGAATAACATAAAAATTAGTATCTGTGTGATGGTGGCCTTACCTGTTCTGTTTTTTTCTCTTTTTTTCCTTTTTTTTTGGTCTAAGGCATTGTCTTTTGAGATCTAGGTTCATTGAGTTTAAAATGCATTGCTTTTAAAAGTGGACACAGCAGATTAAAAACAGTAGGTTTAGTATCCCGTTTCTTTAAAATTATATATGTTACCCCATGGAGTCACCATGGTGACTGATAAGCTTAGGACTGCTTATTCCTGGTCTGTTACCTGGATCATTCTGCCTAACAAAAGTGCTCACCAGGAACTCACACTTTTTGGGTGCCATGATGACTTCTCTCATCAGTAACCCTCGATTACCACATTTTATCTTTCATGTGCTCTGAGCGCTGTGAACAAATCTGAAAGGGCTCTATGCCTTATCTTTTAGAAAGTAGTTCTGATGAGATATCTGATCGTTGGCTTCCTGTTTAATTTCTGTAGCTAAATCTGAGGGACATCATGATAGTACTATCAGGCCTTATAAGTCTTTCGACTTTTCAAGAATGTTTCAGCTTAATTTTGTCCCCAAACTCAAATGTACCATTATGTTTTATATGTATGTATATACTATGACTTTTTTACTCATAGTGTTTGAAAAAATAGAGGGGGAAAGTTAAATACCAAAGTGTTATTAATGACTGCCTTTGGATGTTTGGTTTGTAATTTATTTTGATTTTCCTCATATTTGCAACAGTAAACATGATTACCTGTGTAATAGGTAACTATGGAGAAGGTAATGGAAGTAGGGTGTGGGAATGTATAATACTATGGCTATGTCCCTTTAGCTTATTCTTTTACTTCCTTACAGCTCAAGAGAAAAAACCATGTCCCCCCCCCCCAAAAAAAAAAATATTTTGGAATTGAAAGGAAATATCTGGGCAGCCCCTACAAGAAATTGGAAATCCAAATAGTTTGGGTATATGGGTGTATTCCTAAAGGTCATCATTGAAATGACAATCTTTACACCTTTGTTACATATTTGATTTTCTTAATGCATAATTGTAAAAGTCTCTTGTAATTCTACAGCCTGGAAACAAATACTGTGGTCCAGACTTATAATGCTGGACGTCCTGTCTGGAGCTGCTGCTGGTGTCTTGATGAAAACAATTACATGTATGCTGGATTGGTCAATGGTTCAGTTCTGGTATATGACCTTCGAAATACAAGTTCTCATGTCCAGGAGTTAGTACCTCAGAAAGCCAGGTAGGGAGCCACTCACTTTTTTCCTGTAGGTAGTGTCCTTCTCTTGGACCATTGTATTAATCCTCTCAAGAGTGTTTCACAGTTGGTCAGAATTCCTCACCGAAGGCAGTTCTCTGAGTCCACTGATCTATTCTCTCTTCAAAATCAGTAAGATCCTTAGATTTGGTGTTCGTGATATTCACATGGTAGAAAGTCCTGGTTCACAGAGTCACTCATCACCCAACATAGCAAAATGAAGTCAGATCTGTGTTCGGAACCCAGCTCCACTATGTATGAGATGTGTGATCTTGGTCCTGGTTTTTTTTTTTTTTTTTTTTTTTGGCCTGTTGTGAGCTTCACCTGTCAAATATGGTTAGCATAGACTAGCATAGCCATATATCTAACACACAGGTAAAGAAGAGTAAAGGATAGCCCTATAAAAAGGTATTTAAAAACTTACCTAATCCACAGCTAAACCAGTTTGTTCTAAGGATACTGTATTACTATGACTTGTCATTTATAATCTAGTTAAAGAGTTGGGAGGTTTGTGACGTCAGCCCAAGTTCTGGGGGTGAGTGGCCACCAGCACTACTGTGGCTCTTCAGAATGTATTGAGTACCATTTGGGCATAGTACTCTCTAGAGGCATAAAGTTCTCAAGGGGAGGATGGGATCTGTGACCTGGGCCAAAATGAGAAGTGTCTTGAGAGAGAATTTCCATTTCTAATTTGAATATATATTAAAAGGGGGGCAGCAGGATGTAAATATAAAGATATCACTATCGTAATCATTATTTACTGAAACCTCAGTTCAACACTTTGGGATTTTCTTTTCATTTGGGTGGGGTAGAATCATGCTTCAGTGATGTGCTCCCTGGGCCTGAAGGTGGTTGAGGTAAACTTTCTATAAATGTGAACTTTAGGCAAACAAGGTAATTGCCATTGATGTAGAGGGACCTACATAGAGTAGACAATAAAATACAGCAAATAGCAAGGAAAGAATATTTGTATATACTGTTCATTTTTGTTTTGGTTTGCTTTGGTTAGATTTATTGTGACAGGGAAATGAAATAAAGCAGGCAGTGATTGCTTTGGTGACTTCAGTAGAAACGAATAACTAGTAACATAATCTACAGGCTGATATCTCTAAGACAGTTCTTGGATAGTCCTGGTCACATATTTGCAGAAAGAGATTCAGAAAATAAAGAAGTAGTCCTGTTCCGGAATTAAAATGTAGTTGCTTTAAGCTATATTTTAATTGAGGTGTCTGTCAACTACTGCTTGGAAGCTTTATTTTACTACATGTGTAAGTTGCATTTCCTTCCTGACTTTTCTTATGCATGTAGCTAACCCCATTTCCAGAAGCTCACACCAATCTAGCTTTCTTGTCATTGTGATCTTGTACTATTTAATTTCTTAGTCCATTTTTTTCGTTGCTTTTAGAGCATTTGGTGTTTCATCTGAAATTGGATGAAGAATGTTATATGTGTGCTCTTCTATTTCTACAGTGGGGGTTGGTAGTTTTTATCAGATGTCAGAGGATAGAGACTCACAGAAGGTTTTTCACCTCTCCTATAGAGGTCGGAAAGAATGTGCTTGAGGCCTCCTGGTAATGGGGTCTGGAGCAGTCAAGTATTAGAATGGGAGGCATAGTTTCCTTTCTTTCCCTTCAGATGCCCGCTGGTGTCCCTCTCATATATACCCAGAGCTGCCTCGACTGCATTTCCATATGGCGGAGTGTTGGCTGGAACCTTGGAGAATGCTTCCTTCTGGGAGCTAAAAATGGGCTTTTCTCATTGCCCTCATGTGCTTCCCATGGAGCCAGGGGGCTACATAGACTTTCAGACAGAGAGTAGCACCCGACACTGTCTTGTGACCTACCGGCCTGGTGAGTGTTTGACTCTCTTCATGGGACTTCCTATGAATTGTTTGGGAGCAGATGGGTTGAGAAGAAAGGAGAGTTTTCCCTACCTTTCAGTGGTGCTGGTATACCCCTCACAGACTAACAGCTCTTATTACTACAGTGAGGATGATGGCCCCAAGTTTCTTCACAGAGCCTGCCTCCCTGCTCCTCTGAACTGGGACAGGTTCTGCCAGGTACTCCCTGAGAGTAAATCAGCCACTTTAGGAGTCCCTCTGACTCAAAGCAGTAATGGAATGAGAAGGCCTGCTCTTGAGGCCATTGAGTTACCCTTGAGGCCATTGAGACATGAAACAGATTAGTTTCATGTCTTCTGCTTGCCCTTTACTTAAGAGAAAGGCCCAGATGAAGGCAGCCATGTAGGGCCCACATTAGGGTATTAGCTATTCCTTATTTAGGGCCAGTGAAGGTAAGTGGAGAGCAGATGTACAACCGTGGTTGTGTGGGCCTAGCCAGCTGAACTTCTCACTGCCTCCAGAACCATTTTACTGTTGCTAATAGGAAGCTGTGTGTTTGCCTCTTAAGAACTCCCCTTCAATGGTCATTTGTCTATTTACTATCAGATCTGTGGGTCTAAATCCTACAAACTATATTTCCTAGACTTCCTTTGTCTGTCAGCTTCCTATTAGTTTCTTTGAATCCAGGAGACTAATATGGGAGGATGAGAAGACAAGATGACTGACAATAAACTGCTTAAATTCACAGGTTGTTCCAAGCCTGAAAGGTATGAATCTAAATCCCTGATGAGCTGTACTGATGGTCAGGCAGATGTTTCGTCAGAGATAGTCATTGAAGTGCCCATACTTGTGCTAATAGTGGGTAGATGTCATCCTTTTGAGTTTTGTTTGAGCTGAAAATTTGCCTCAGCAGACTCTTCTGAGAACCTTTTGGTTCTTAGTCATCTCACAGGTCCATTCTCTCCAAGGCTGTGATTTTGCTGTGACTTGTGTAGAAAATTTGGGGGTCCTATTTTGTTCTCTAGCTCTTGTTTGCCTCCTAGCAGAACCGAAGGTACATATTTCCCTTCTGTAATAGAATGCTTTCACTTTATAAAAATGTACAATTCCAAGGGCTAATGGGGTCCTCAGCTGGGGGAAAGAAAGAAAAAAAAATTGGTGGTCAGAACTCTTCAGAAAGATAAAAACCCAAGCAGAAGTATAGCAGGATACAGTGATTTTACTAAAAAGGTGAACATTCTCAGAATTGTTTCCATCATAGGCAAAACCTATTATAGATAACTTACTTTATCCTAGCCTAAGATTCTGAATTTCATTTGTGCTATATTATTTTGTTCTTTTTATGTTTGCTTTGTAGCTATTGATGGTTTGATAAATTGTGGCTTTTCCACTCAACTAGGTTGTAAGTGTCTGAGGTTCAGATACTTGGTTAATTTCTTTGGACCATCCCATGGAGCAACACATTTCTTTGTCCCATAGATAAAAATCACAACACCTTACGAAGTGTGCTGATGGAGATGTCCTACAAACTAGATGACACTGGAGAGCCCATCTGCTCCTGCCATCCTGTACAGACATTCCTTGGGGGACCCACTTGCAAACTACTGACCAAAAATGCCATTTTCCCAAACCCAGAGAATGATGGCAGCATTCTGGTGTGCACTGGGGATGAAGCATCAAATTCGGCCATGGTGAGCTTAGTATATTTTATACAGAAGTGTATAAAGCAAAAAGCCAAAGTTCTGCTCCCAGATTACTCATATCTGCATATGTGTGTGTATTTATACCGTGTTTCCCCAAAAGTAAGACCGGGTCTTATATTAACATTTGCTCCAAAAGACACATTAGGGCTTATGTTTAGGGGATGTCCTCCTGAAAAAGCATGCTAGGGCTTGTTTTTCTGTTAGGTCTTATTTTCCAGGGAAACACGGTAGTTGCTTAGTTTATTTTTTTATAATTTTTTTAAAAATTTTTTTCTATTGGGGAATATTGGGGAATGGTGTTTTTCTAGAACCCATCAGATCCAAGTCAAGCCATTGTTTTCAGTCTAGTTATGGAGGGAGCAGCTCACTGGTCCATGTGGAAATCGAACCGGGCGACCTTGGTGTTGTGAGCACTGCTATCTAACCAACTGAGCCAACCGTTCGCCCTGCTTAGTTTATTTTTTATATGAGACACACTTTATGTTCCGCTTTGTGGTTTGCTCTTTTCCCATTTAATCTCCTATCTTGGATATATTTTCATTTCAGTGTCTGTAGATTTACCTCATTCTTTTTACATAGGCTAAAGTGTTCCTTGGGCCATACTTTAAACCTTAAAAAAAAAAAAAGACGGGACGGCCAGGTGGCTCAGGTGGTTGGAGTGCTGTGCCGGTTTGATTCCCACATGGACCAGTGGGCTGTGTCCTCCACAACTAGACTGAGCACAATGGCTTGACTTGGAGTTAAGGCGGGTAGGGGATAAAGAAAAAAAAAAGAAGACACTGCTGAAAACCCTGTAAAATGATTGATTAAGTCATCAGCTTCATCACTTCAGGGAAAAACAACGGATGAAAAGTGAGGAATTTCATAGTGGAGGGGTCAGCCTGTCACCGCTTGAACACGTAAATCAACCTTAGCATCACTATAAGTGGGCTAACCAGAGATAATTTGCCTCTTTTTAAAAAAGATTTTTATTAAAATACAGCTAGCATACAATATTATGTTAGTTCCAGGTGTACACCATAGTTACTCAACATTTAATCTTTTAGGTGGTTCAAAATTAGTTATGGTTTTTGCAATTTTTTTTTTAACCTCTTAAACTGCAATTAACTTTTGCACCAACCTAATATATACCTAATGAAGTAATCACCTGGGGTGACTGGTTAGCTCAGTTGGTTAAAGCATGGTGCTGATAACACCAAAGTTGCTGGTTCAATCCCCTACATGGGCCTCTGTGAGCTGTGCCCTCCTTAAAAAAATAAAAGTGTAGTAGTAATCACCATAAGTGCAGCTACCATCTGATATTGTATGCAACTCTATCATAATAGTTATTGTTTATATTCCCTATGCTGTACCATACATCCCCATGACTTGTTTTATACCTGGAAATGTGAACCTCTTATTCCCCTTCACCTTTTTTCCCCATTTTTAAAATTTTTCAGTTACACTTGTAATTTGCCTCTTGATATAAGGCAATATGAAGCACACAGCACCTTCGATGAGATGATCTTGAACCAGAATCCAAGCCTTAGAGCACGATGTCCGAAATAGTCACACTAGCCGCATGAGCACTTGTAATGTGTTTAGTGTGAGCCTTATGTGACTAGTGGCCACCATATTGGGTAGCACCACCCTAGAGTCTAGTGCTAACTTTCATTTACTGGAATTCAGTGGCTAGAGGAACAAATTAAATAATAGCACAGAAAGCAAACATAAATCTAGGTTGTGGACATCCTATAGAACTAACCCAGCTTCTGCAACAAGTCAGTGGCAGAAGAAAAAAAAGGGGAGGTTGGAGGATCTGCTCTAGCTTAAATAAGACTTAATACAATTTATGACTGCCTAATGTAATGTGAATCTTATTCAGATCCTGATTCAAACAAACCAAATGTAAAATAATAGTATCAGAAAATTTTGATTGCGTACTAGGTGTTAGATAATACTATGAAATTGTTCATTTGGTGGGCATGATTGAGGTGTAAGAAAATATCTTGTTTTAGAGTTGCATACTTAAGTGTGTGTGTATATATATGTATATATATATATATATATATATATATGTATGTATGGGTAAAATGACATGAAGTCAGCAGAAAAATAGAATCAAAGCAGGTGTAGTAAAAGGTTAATAATCTGGGTAATGGGTTACTCATTGTACTATTCTACTTTTTAATTTTTTTTTTCATAATAAAAGTTTTTAAGAAAGAAAAGAAAGCACCAGTTAGGACATAGGTTCCATGAGGGCAGGGACAAGGACTTTATCATATTGGCGCTTCTGCCCTAGAAGACTGTCCAGCACATAAAGGATGAATGCTAGGCTTGGTTTGCAGATCTACTCACAGGTAAATGAATTGCTGATTATAGTAGGTCAGGCCATACCTGGATGATGTCAGATGTGCAACCTTGTGGGGGTTAGGAGTAGTAGTCTGCTTTGCTCCTCGGGCGGTGCTCTCTACATTTCTTTCAAAGTTGATGAGAAAGAAGGCAAGTCCCCCAGCTGAATGAAATGATTTCTTACCTTTTATCTTTGTCGTCTTCAGGTGTGGGATGCTGGCACTGGCTTGTTGCTGCAGGATCTGCGCACTGATCAGCCTGTCTTGGACATCTGCCCATTTGAGGTGAACCATAGCAACTACTTGGCGACCTTAACAGAGAAGATGGTCCGCATCTATAGGTGGGAGTGACCCTCGTCTTGAAATTTATCAGGCATGCTGCTGGTTAATGTTAAATGTTGTTTGCTAGCACCCAGCAGCTTTGAGCAAGATCCCTGCCTAGAACTTTTGGGAACATGGTTCCTTTGGATTAGTATGATTCCAAGAATCCAAGTCATTGAAACAGTACAGCTTGTGTATTTGCTGTGCACATGAACCATGTAAGTGACTGGTACTCTGTCTACATTATTCATTTCTTGAGTTAAAAGCGTTCATGAATCTTTGTTGAGAATATGTATTTTCAATCAGACTGTCTGCTGGACTTCAGAGTATCCTCCCAGTAGTCATTTAGGATATGATTTTGCACCAGCCATTTTCTGGGACATGTGACACCCTGCTTGAGTGGCCTTGTCACTTAGGCTGTTTAGTTTGGGAATACTTATGTCCCTGGAGGGACTAACCTTGATGCATCTTGGATACAGCGAGGATGCAGAAGTCTTCAGTTGAACACAAGAGGGCACTATAGAGCCTAACATAAGATTTGATCTATTTCTGACCGTATGGGCTGACAACCTTTAGTAACTTGGTCTTATTCCCACAGTAGTATGCGGTAAAGCATACCTGGTATGCTTTGTGGCACCCACAGTTATGTTCCAGGTGTGCAGTGCTGGGATATTGACAAGCCTAGGGATGGAGGCAGCTGGTGGAGGAGCTGTAGACACTTTCCTAATGCTGAGTGCATTATGTTTGTCACATTTGGAGCAGCCCAGGAGAGACTGGTTGTTTGAGCAGTGGGGAAGACTCATCTTTTTCCTAGTTAGCCTAGGATCTCAGGAATGGTTTTATATAGGCCAACGCTTTGAAGACCACTTCTTTTCCCTCTCACTGGGAAAAGAGCGATGTGTTTAAAGCTCTTACTTGAGTCTCCTAGTATCATATCAGGAGCATGAGCTAACTAAGAGAGACTTAGAAAAGAGAAGCAACTCAGATTGCTCCTGAAAACAAGAAGGGCTTGTCTCTTCCATTCTGAAAGTGTTCCAACTGAGTAAAGCCAACCCTTCGGAGTGAGGGGCCATTCTTGAGCATGTTTAGAATTCACACATAAAACCTTCCTGTGTGAAACTGATGTTTGATTCCAAGTTATTTTTATTTGCCTCCCTTCCTAACCTTTTCTAAAATTATTGTTAATAAAGTGGTTATTCTCAGGAATATAATAGTGGTTGGAGACCTGTGGATTGCAGGGAGATGCCCACCAATTTCCATTCTAACCCTGGATTGTCCAACTTTGGGTGTTAAATTTTCCTCCAGTAGAGGGCTCAGTTTACATATGTTTGCTTTACTACTTTACTACTTGGCTACTCTGCTAAGTAGGTGTGCATAATGAAACACATGCCTCAAAGTGTGAATGGTCAGTGTACAGTTCTTGGGATCCGGAAAGCTAAAAGTGTGATTTTCCTAAATAATTATTGTAGAAATGTTATTTTTATTTTAAAACACTTATGAGCTATCAGCTGCTGAGCTGTTTCTAGCATTTCTCACTAGCAAGGGGTTATTGCAGATTTACCCAGAGTTCCACGTTCTAGTTGTGCCTTTTAAAGCGTGGTCTCCTTCTATTTAAGGATACCTTTCAAAAAGCCAGTTTCCAGGGCCTGGGAAAGAGCCCCCTTTTCTCAGAGGAGATACTCCTTTAGATACGACTGTCCAGGCCTAGAGCTTCAGTGATAGAATGGGATTTGAATTAAAAAGCAGAATTCACCTGGTTTCAGCAGATTGTTAGAGAGAGGGATGCAGGTAGTCAGACTCTGGCTGCCTTTTGTCTTGGGCAGGGTTAGGATTTGACTAGCTTTGAAGTATACACAATGGATGCTGATTGATTCCCCTAAGTGTAGGAACGTAGGGACTTATTACCAGGGAAGCTGGGTGAATCTCACCTCTTGCCAGTCCTTGCATTCCTCTAGTTAAATCTGGATGTTTTAGAAACAAATTCGTGTGACTGTTTTCTCCAAAGGAAGAAACTTTATCCCCAGTCATCCCCACCCTCTGCTTGACAAGAGGTTGCATCTGTAGATGCAGGCTCTGCCCCACCATGTTTCCTTATTCCTGTCTGTAAGGTTGTTTTCCCATTTGAGGATTTGGAGTTAAGCAAAGCAAACTCAAAATATCTCGTTGTCGTGTATGTCTTTGTACCTGCTTAGAAAACTGGGAAGTGGGATCTCTGTGTTTGAATATTTGTGTTTTATATTTTAATGTTAATATGAAAATAAAGAATTTGCCTTGTGTAACAGTTTGTGGTGTCTTTTGTTTCTTTGACTGTCTCTTGGGAGAGGGCTATGATTCCAGCCTGGTAGATTTCTCCATTTCATGCAGTACTAGGTCTGAGTGACACAGGGTGGTCCCTGGATCTGGAGTAACCATCTTATTTAAATTGATGAGGTGGTTGAGGCTTTAGATGGCAATTCTGTTTTACTGCTACTAATAGGAAGCTGTGTGTTTGCCTCTTAAGAACTCCCCTTCACCAGTCATTTGTCTATTTACTACCAGATCTATGGGTCTAAAGTCCTACAAATTATATTTCCCAGACTCTCTTTGTCCGTTAGCTTCCTGTTAGTTTCTTTGAACCTGGGAGACTAATATGGGAGGATGAGAGGAGATGACTTACCTTTTGTTTTTTTAGTCTTTGGCAGCACTTATGATGGTGACAACGGTGTTGCGTGGGTTCCTGGGTTCCTGCTCAGCACAGTCTGGCACTTGCCTCAGTTTCTTCTGTTTACTTCAGGAATTTCTTTTGCCATAAATCCTGGTGTTCATGGATGAGACTGGAAAGGCTGAAAGTATTTTCCAGCTGAATAGCAAATGGAGTATATACTAGATTCCGGGAGCACTGAACCCATAGGTAAAGCTTACTGTTTTCATAAAGCCTAGTGTTCCAACAGAAAATGACGTTAAGTCCTGGGGTAGAAACCCCAAATTACTAAGAAACCCAACACCATTGTCTTCTCTTCCACTGGACTTTTTGTTTCCCATCTCAGCAATGGTAAGTGAAATTCTGAAAATAGATGTTTGTGTCTTTGTCCTTTAATCAGTCAACTTCTATTAACAATCTCTGCTGTTTATCCCTTTATAGCTTACAAAGCCCCTTCCCAATATCTTTTTAAACAATATTGTAGAATAAGTAGTTATTCTGATTTGTAGGGGGAAAAGGTTAAAGGCCGTACTAAAGGAAAGTGACATTTAGATGGTATTTAAATGTTACATATTCTAGTCTTACCATTTTATACTTTGCATTATTGACAGCTAAGCAGGTGTTGGGAAACCTACGTGAAAGCTCACTTTCACTCTTTGATATCTGTCTCCAGAACAGACTGGGCGGATTCCCCACAAATTATTTCTTGCATTTAAAATGAAAACAAAGTAGACAGTCAGGCACACTGTTGTGACTCTTTCCACTCTTCCAAATGCCCTCATTTGTCTTGGGTTTCTGGGTGCTAAGACGGAACACCACTGTCCAGTGAGAGTCCATGACACATGGACTAGAACTTACCACCTTATCAGAGCTTATCACAGAGGTCAACTGAAGAGGGGAAGAAAGAAGTTGGTAGAGCTGCTCTGATTTGTTCTAAGAGTTTCTTGGAAACTATGGAGTAGCTGCTCGCCCAATTTGTGTGGAGAAATAAATCTGTGGGGAAGAAGGGGTGGCATATAGTGGTCCTGAAAATAGGCCTCTCAGATCTCCAACTGTGGCGAGTGTAACTGACCAACATCCCAGCTGTTGTTTTATGAAATCCATCATTGTGTTCACTCTGAGGCCATACTCCTCAAATGTTGCTCCCAACCAGTGACTGAGCGTGGTAGATGCTAAAGCAGGCCCATTCCTGGGAGGCTTTCATCTTCTATATAGTCTCTTCTATAGCTAATTCTGTCGAGATTGCTTCTCATAGAACCCAGAATAACCCACCAGCAGGCAAATACTGGAGTACATGATGAAACCCAGGCAGACTAGGCTGCTTTTCCTAACTACAGTGCTATCCACAGAGCAGAAAATACATAGAAGGTGCTCAGAAAATAATTGCTGAACGAATGAATAAATATAAAAATGACAAGTTGACAAGGGGTACATTTTCCCAGTGAGGCTTCAAAAAGTTGAGACTTTTGAGATGTGCATTAAAGGATAAAAAATAATTTTAGGATGTGTTAGAACTTAATGGGTCAATGTCACTTCTATTTGATCTTGAAATCTTGGATACAGCAGAGGTCAGAAAGTTGCCTGAGGAAAGGAGCCCACCAATGCAGTCCTCCAGTAGAGCAGTAGTTACCAAAGACATGGACCAGTACTGGCTTAGTTGTTGGGAAAGGATATTCCTGGATACCATAATCAGAAAATTTGAAAATTGTTTCAGGTGAGCAGCTGCACAGTCAAGTTTGGGAAAGTATTCCTGTACCTTTGAAGCTGCTATAATCCTCAAATTGGAAAGATTATAAAAAGTAAGGGGGGGCAGGGAGTGCTCTGCCCCGTCACCTCTTCACCTTCCTTGGTGAAAGAAAGCAACTAGAGTGCTTCAGGGAAGTAGAACCCTTTCAGCCATTCAGCAGTGGGAGGAGTAGGTTGGCCAATTCAGTATGTCTTCACTGACTGTCCTCTGTGCCCAGCATCGTGCTGAGCACTGTGAGGGTGGCTGGAAAGCAGTTTTTTAAAACTCCAGCTCTTGGCGTGGTGATTAAATCACATGCCTGCTGAAAAGCCTCCAATGGTTTCTTTCCTATCACACTTATTTAAATAGACTTAAACCTAATGCAATTGTTTTCTATTTATCCTGTGTGTTCTTTGTTGCTGTATTTCCATAATCAAGTGCTTTTTATTCCAGTGTTTTTTTCTTCTATTGGCTTTACACTTACACATTTTTGTAATATTCTTTTAGTGTTTACCCTAGACTCTAGGGCCTAGAGATTACAATCTGCATCCTTGATTAAGTGCTATGGGAGTCATATAGTTCACTGTTAACATATGTTATAAATCCCTCATTGTTGTTTAGAACAATGTCAATTGCACACATATTTACCCTTTCAGTGCTTTTCATTCTTTCCTGCAGTCCTATATGCTTCCGTCTAGGATTATTTTCCCTTAGCTTAGAGTAATGCAGGTCTACTAGCAATGAATTATCTATCTCAGCTTTAGTTTGTCTGCAGATGTCTTTTTTTAATTAATTAATTGTAATTAAAGTTTATTGGGGTGACAATTGTTAGTAAAGTTACATAGATTTCAGGTGTACAATTCTGTTATTACATCATCTATAAATCACATTGTGTGTTCACCACCCAGATCAGTTCTCCTTCCATCACCATGTTTTGCAAATGTCTTTAGTTCACCTTTTTTAAATAGATGCAATTGTTTTTCAAAAATTTTTGAGATACAATTCACATAACATATAATTCAGTTTTAATCATTTTTAACTGTACAATTTAGTGATTTTTAGTATATTCACAATGTCAAGCAATCATACCACTGTTTGATTTCAGAATATTTCCATCATCCCCAAAAGAAATCCCATACTTCTCAATTCTCCCCTCCCCGGCCCTACCCTACATCTCCTGGAAACTATGAATCTACTCTTTGGATTTACTTTTTTGGGATATTTCATATAAAATGCGATCATAGAATAGGTGGCCTTTTGTCTCTGGCTTCTTTCACTTGGCATTATGTTTTCAAGGTCCATCCATGTTGTGGTATGAATCAGTACCTCATTCCTTTTTGGCTGAGTAATATCCCATTGTATGGATGTATGGATATATCACATTTTATTATCCATTCATCAATTCATGGACATTTGGGCTATTTTCTCTTTTGGGCTATTAAGAAAAATGCTTCTGTGAACGTTTATGTACACATTTTTGTGTGAACATGTTTTCAGTTCTCTTGGGTATAACCTAGGAATGGAATTGCTGGGTCAAAGTTTAACTTTTTGAGGAATTGCCAGTTTTCCACAGTGGATGTACTATTTTACATTCCCACTATCAATATGAGGATTCTAATTTCTCCCTATCCTTGCCAATAATTGTTATTGTCCATTTTTTTCTCTTTTATTATAGCCATCCTAGTGGGTATGAAGTGGCATCTCATTGTAGTTTTGATTCACATTTCCCTTATGACTTCTCTAATTGAGCATCTATCTTTTCATATGCTTATTTGCCCTCTGTATATCTTTGGAGAAATGGTTATTCAATTTTTTTGCCAATTTTAAAATTGGACTGTCTTTTTATTATTGATTTATAAAGCTTCTATACATATTTGATATGCTAGATTCATCAGATATATGCTTTGCAAATATTTTCTCCCATTCTGTGGGTTGTCTTTTCACTTTCTTGATATTGTCTTTTGATGTTTAAAAGTCTGTTTTTTTGTTGCTTGTGCTTTTGATATATTTAATTTACCTTCATTTCAGAAGTCCATTTCTCCTGGATGTAGAATTGTAGGTTAGCAATGTTTTTTTCTTCCAGTATTTAAATTGTCATTCCACTGTTTTCTGGCTTCCATAGTTTCTACTGAAAAATCAGTTATCAGTGTTATTGCTTCTTTAAAGATAATGTATTTGTTGGCTTTTAAGATTTTCTCCTTGATTTTCAGCAGTTTCACAATGACATTCCAAAATATGGTATTCTTCGTATTTACCTGCTTGGGCTTCAAGGACTTCTTTCCTATAGGTTGATATCTTCCATCAGTTTTAAGAAATACAAAGCATTGTGTCTTCAAATTTTCAACTGCACCATTCTCTTCCTCCTCTCCTTTTGGGACTCTATGTTAGAACTTTTGACTGTGTTCCCTTTATCTCTTATACTGTTCTTTTCTTAAAATCTTCTTTCTGTGCTTCCTTTTGGATATTTTCTTTTGAACTGTTTTCCTTCAATAATTCTGTCCAACACTATAGACTGAACGTTTGTGTATGCCAAAAATCCATACACCAAAATCCTAACCCCTAATGTAATGGTGTTTGATGGTGGGGCCTTTGGGAGGTGATCATTCATAAGGATGGAGCCCTTATGAATGGCGTTAGTGCCCTTATAAAAGACCCCATAGAGTTCCCTGGAGCCCTTCCGCCGTGTCAGGTTACAAGAAGATGGGCTGCCTATAAATCAGGAAGTGGGCTCGTACCAGACACTGAATCTGCTGGCACCTTGATTTTGGACTTCCCCGCCTCCAGAACTGTGAGAAATTTCTATTATTTTAAAGCCACCCAGTCCATAGTATTGTTATAGCAGCCTGAACATCAATCTGCTGTTAAAAGTCATCTAATGAATTTTAATTCAGTTCAAGAATGTCTATTTGATTATTTGCATAGAATCCAATTCTCTGTTGAAATTTCATTTACTCTATTTTATCCATTTTCTATAACATTAATAGTCACAGTTATAATTTTTTTTTTAATTGGGGAAGGAGAACAGGACTTTATTGGGGAACAGTGTGTACTTCCAGACCTTTTTTCCAAGTCAAGTTGTTGTCCTTTCAGTCTTAGTTGTGGAGGGCGCAGCTCAGCTCCAGGTCCAGTTGCCATTTTCTAGTTGCACGGGGCACAGCCCACCATCCCTTGCAGGAGTTGAACCGGCAACCTTGTGGTTGAGAGGACACATTCCAACCAACTGAGCCATCTGGGAGCTCAGTGGTAGCTCAGCTCAAGGTGCCGTGTTCAGTGTTAGTTGCAGGGGGCAGAGCCCACCATCCCTTGCGGGACTCCAGGAGTTGAACTGGCAACCTTGTGGTTGAGAGCCCACTGGCCCATGTGGGAATCGAACCAGCAGCCTTTGGAGTTAGGAGCATGGAGCTCAAACCGCCTGAACCACCAGGCCAGCCCCACAGTTATAATATTTTAAAGTCCCCATCTGACATGTCTAATACCTGAATCATACAGTTTGATTTTGTTGACTTTTTCTTTTTGGTTTTGGTTATTTAGTTCAGTTTTGTGTTTTGTTTTTAGTATGCCTCATACTTTTGTATTCAATGCTGGACCATACAGATTAAAAATTGTAGAGGCTCTGGATGATGCTATCTTTCTCCAAAAAGTTTTTCTTCTTGTAGACAGAATATCAGTGTGCCACTTTGACCTCACTGGGGCATATTTTAAGCTTTATTAGGGTTAGCCTATCATAGTTTTGCCCTTTTTCTAGGGCAAGTTCCTTATTCTTAGGAAATCCTTATTTTCAGGAAAAAGGATGTCGTCCTTTTTCCTGGAGTTTAGCCTTTATTCCTAGGGTATAACACTTCCAAGACCTCTACCTCATCAGGGTTTAAACTCTAACTTGTTTCCCCAGCACTTATGGGGCTATTGAAATCTCTATTTCTGTCTCAGCTATTGTTTTCTTCTGGATCTGTTGGAATCTCACCCTGTATATGCACAGCTTAGGAGTCAACCAGTGACTTGAGAGAAATTTGTTCACAGATTGTTGGCTTTCTCTGGTTTCCTCCTCCAGTATTTTGACCCTTAAGTCCCTGCCACTTTGGGGTTCTGAACTACCTGCGTAGCCCAATAAGATTGTGCTTACTGCATGGGCTCAATTCTTCTGAGCCACAATTTGGACAGAAAAAAAAATCTGGGCTGGAGCCCCGCCGCCCCAATACTTCCCTTGTCTCAAAGATTGTAGCCCCTTCTTTTCTAACTACATTGGTTACTCTCTAATCCTTTGCAAATATGCTTTATGTATCTTATCTAGCTTTTAATAGTTTAATCTTAGTGAAAATGCAAACTCTTAGTCATGGTTAAAATCAGAATCCTCCTCAATTATATGTCTATATAGGACCTACATGATCTGACCCTTGACCAGTTCTCTGACTCCTATTCCCCTCTTATTTCAATTCAGCCATGTTGAATGCTTATTCCCATGTCAGGGTCTTGAACTTGTTAGCCCCTGCTTTTAGAACACTTTTGCTGTGGTCTAAATGTTTTCTGTCCCTTTCCCTCCCCCCGATTCTTACGTTGAAATCCTAATGCCCATTGTTGATGGTATTAGGAGATGGGGCTTTTTGAAGGTGCTTAACATCATGAGAGTGGAGCTTTTATGAACGGGATTAGTGTTCTTATAAAAGAGACCCCACAGAACTCCCCACCCTCCTCCACCATATGAGGACACAGTGAGAAGTCAACAGTCTGCAACCTGGAAGAGGGCCTTTGCCACAATCCAACCATGCTAGCACCCTGATTTCAGACTTTCAGCCTCTAGAACTGTGAGAAATAAAACCACCCAGTCTGTGGTATTTTGTTACAGCAGCCCTAACAGACTAAGACAATTTCAGATCCAGTTCTTTACATGGTTATCATCTTTATGCTAATTGGTTCATTTATCAGTCAGAGACCCTTTCCTTAGCTGCCTTTATATAAAAGTCTCACCCTACTCCAGTCACCTTATATAGCTTTTATTTTCTTCATAGTGCTTATCCTGTCTGAAATTACCATGCTGGTTTTTTTTTACTGTCTTATTATTTCCCATATAAGCCAGTTCTTGAGCAATGCCTGTTAAAAAAAAAAAAAAAAAAAAAAAAAAAAAAGCTCAACTGATACTTGTTGAATGAATTAGAGAAATGAAGACCGAAAAATTAAGGGTACAATAAAGGGTGAAATGAATTCCCAGTTTGTAACGGAGACAGTGTATTTTATTTTGAAGAGTTAGTGAGGCCAGGAGACCCAGGTTAGGTCAACCCTCTTTCCACTGACATGGGGGTTTGTGCCTTATGTAAGGCTAGGCTTGCCTGTCACCGCCTGAGCTGGCCAGGTTCCCAGATTTCTCATGGTTTCTTGCTTCTTGGTCACTGTGATTTCAAGATAGGCTCATATACTCCTCCCTATCTCCATCGGCAATCTGTGTCTGGGCATAGGGTTTCCTCAGTGCAGGCTGAGATAGTCAACTGCTGGCTTCTCTCAGCAGATCTGTCAATTTCTAGCCTTGACCTGGCTGGAAATAATCTCCCACTTGTCTCAGTACATGCAGACCCATCACTGAAAAGTAGTGATCCCTAGTGACTTATAAAGAACTTCTGGTGGTGTCTCTAGCCTGTCTGACTGAGACTCACCTATGCCATGTATCTGTTAATGAACACGTACACTTATCTGGTCTACTCGGGACCGCCTTCGTCGCTGCTCAAGGTTGGCAGCATCCTCAAGACCATTTTACGGCAGTAGCAGAGGTGAGTTTTGGTGGAGATGCCACATGCCCTCATTCCCTGAGATAGACCTGGTGTCATCCACAGTGGGCAGTTTGTATCCCCCAGAATATTCTTAGTCTCTCAGGCTCTAGTTATGTCTGATCTGGTTTTGATTGCCCTTTTATGCGGCAGGACAACCAAAGCTGCATTTTTGAACATGTTGGACCGGTTGGTATCACATGCCCCAAGCTGCTGTCATTACCCAACATGCTGGATTGGCAGTAGGGGATAAAAAGCACCAGGGCAGTGGGAAGCCTGAGGCGTTGTGGTCCCAGGCTGGCAGAGTTCAGCCTGGGCAGATCATCTATCCCTACGGTGCAGAACTGTTACCATCTCTGTGCCATTCCTTGGTTGAATTAGAACGCAACCCAGGCGTGACACATGGCACAAATGACACAGTGGATGTGAAACCGCTTTGGGAAGATATTACCTCTCCTAAGGACATAGAGGGGACACTAATGTGAGATAGAACAACCACTCCCTGCCTAAAGTGCTGCGTACAAGTCAGTAAGAACAGTTCCCCAGGCACAGACTTAACCTAGAGCCCTCAAAGATGTGTTTATTTTCTTTTCCTCTTTTAAACACGAGTTTAAGTTCTGGCTTACAATCAGGGCTCACGTGCAAAGGGCTTCTTCACAGTTTATTTGTGATGCGGGCTGTAACTCTTCCCTATTGTGGGCCAGGCACTTATTGTAATTTCTAATATTCAGTTATACTTTACAGCTCCTCCCCATACATTAGAGCTACTCTTCTTAGATGAGAAGAGTCAGGTTTGGAGAAGTTAAAGGAATCGCATGGTCTGCCGAAGAGCAGGGGTCTTTTCTTATCCCGGGACCTGTGCTCCTGACCCTGACTCAATGCTGCCTTCTCTGGGTAAGAAAGACTTTTGAAGCAGGTGGAAGGAAGCACGGAGAGATCTAAGGAGAGGTTCTTAGATTCCGGAATACACCTACCTGATCGTGTAAAGTTCACTTGTATATTGAACGGGCAATATACTCAACCGGCCATCTTGGTTGTGGCAACCCCAATTCCTTTCTATTTTTCTGTGACGACAATCAAGGGAAGGAGGTAAAGCCGCCCTACTCGGGCTTTTTAAGAAGCATCGGCAACTCCCGGGACAAGGAGCGTGGCTTTCCCGCCCGCCGAAGTCCAGGGCGTGGGCTGTTCCGGAGGCTGGCCTCCGGTCCGGCTCTGCTCCCCGCTCGCCAGTCGACTCCGGCCCGGGTGGGGCTGGAGTGGGCCCCGCCCTCTCATTTAAATACGCGGCGCCCGCAGCTGCGTCGAGCTCGCCGCGGACCCAAGATGGCGGCGTGTGGACGTGTACGGAGGATGTTCCGCTTGTCGGCGGCGCTGCAGCTGCTGCTGCTCGCGGCGGCCGGGGCCCAGAAACTCCCGGGCGCGGGCGGCCACAGTCAGGGCCAGGGCCCGGGGGCCAACTTCGTGCCCTTCGTAGGGCAGGCTGGTGGCGGCGGGCCGGTAGCTCAGCAGCTGCTCCAGCTGCCTCAGTCATCTCAGCTCCAGCAGCAGCAGCAGCAGCAACAGCAGCAGCAGCAGCAACAGCAGCAGCAGCAGCAACAACCGCCTCAGCAGCCTCAGCAGCCTTTCCCGGCGGGTGGGCCTCCACCCCGGCGAGGCGGAGCGGGGCCCGGCGGGGGCTGGAAACTGGCGGAGGAAGAGTCCTGCAGGGAGGACGTGACCCGTGTGTGTCCCAAGCACACCTGGAGCAACAACCTGGCGGTGCTTGAGTGCCTGCAGGACGTGAGGGAGGTGAGGAGCCGGGACCGGGCCGGGAGGGGCAGGCCTGGTGCGGGCCTGAGGCTGTCGCCGGCCTTGGAAGCCTCTGACGCCGGGCTGCCGCTTCTCTCGCTTCCTCTGTGCTGCACTCTCTCCTTCCCTCCCCACCCGTCTCTCGGCGCATTCCGAGAAGACGACCCCACCCCCACCCCTCTCTCCCTCTCTAGTGCGGGGGTCTAGCACGCAGACCCTGGCCCCTGGCCGCAGTCCGCGAAGGCCCAGAGCGTGTTTATGTTTGCTCGGGTCTTTTGTGTGATGCTCTGAGCACAGTGGTTTCTCCCCAAAGACCTGCTTAGGATTTTGCCATCCGTTTCGACTTGGACAATTTGTAGCAACCGTCTTGCAACATGAAAAATGGTTGGCGCACTTAAGCACTTAAAGAATGAACTGCTGTTTATTGGCAGAAGATAATGTTTGTTTAGGTAACTGGGGTTCTGTTCTGATATGTATTGTAGTCTGCAGCCTAATTTACTGTCTTTACCCCCATTCGTTTGTAATTCGCAAATTCCTGTTATCTACCGGGTGCTGAAACTAATGTGTGCTTTCCCCCCTCCCCTTCTCTTCTCATGGTCTTTTTTGTACTGAATCTCAAGTTTAAGCTGTTACTCTATAAGTGATTTAGAGTCCCGACGCTTGAAAAGTTGGAGCAGCATCTGAAGCAGTAATACATATACAGTATTAGTGATTGAGTTGTGGGGTGTTGTCTTTCTGATGTCTAAGTAAGATTTTAACAGTGCCTCTTAATGAAATCTAGATTATGATGTTATTTGATGTGAGTCAGTTAAGTGACCTAGAGAATTTCTTCTGTAGATTTAATGCTGCAGACATACATGCACGTATGACAATTCTCAAAGTTTGGGAGCAAATCTGGTAGAGACACTTTTTTTTTTAAAAGGGTTTAGGTCTATAGATTAGGCCCACAGGTTGACAAGTAGAATGGGAGTTGCTGCTGGTACAGTTTTGTTTGGCAGATTGTATCATCAGAGTTGTTTAAGGTGATCATGATAATGGGAAGACCAGTCACCGGTTTGTGGAAAATTGCTACTCTTGGCAGTGGGCACCCTCCACCACCACCCTCATCCCATGATGGTATTTGCCTTTGTATTCTGTACAGAGTAATTCACGAGAAAAGACATACAACCAGGAGACAGAGAAAAGACAGAGCTGCCAGAAATGTGGGGCTTTCAATCTAACTTCTCATCTACAACTTGAAGACTAGAAGGATGAGAATCCCTTGTTATTCTTTATTCTTCAACTACTCCTCCAGTAGATACAGCTAAGACTTAAATCTGTCAAGCTTTTTTGGAGTTTTCTGTTTGGTCTTTGAGGATATATAGTAGAGGATATGCAATATGATATTGATGACAACACATTGTTACTGATTTGTGGCAGAAACAGGACGTTATCAGGGAAGGTGGCTAAAAGTGGCCCTTTCAAGGAGTATGTCTCTTTCTTTGTGTGCATTGGGGACATATGGAAACCTCCACTTAACGGGAGTAGTAGTCTTCCTTTGTCATACATGTAGAAGTGTGTAGCAGCATATATAATCCATAAATAGATTTGACCACTTTTGGAGTCTGTTTAATTTAGTAGGTACTATCTTTCTGGCTTTACTTAGGGGAAGGAACCTGGCCTAGAAATGTAGTCCTTGCTTTACCTTTGCCTGTAAGATTCTCAGCAAGGATATTGTTTCACTAAATACATTTTTCTTCCTTTATTGGATGATATATAAACTCTTTGAGAGTAGCTAGCTACGGGGACCTATATTTCCTTTGTAACTTTCTGGAATACCAAATTCAGTGCTGAGAGTCAGTTGACATACAATATTATATTAGATTTAGGTGTACAACATAGTGATTAGACATCTGTATAACTTACGAAGTGATCATCCTGATAAATCTAGTACCCAAATGACACCATACATAGTTATTACAATATTATTAACTATATTCCTTATGCTATACTTTATATCCCCATGACTATTTTGTAACTACTAGGTGGAGCTATTTTTAAACTACTTGTTTTTCTTTAAAGACCACAGAAGGAAATTGAATTCCACTTAGTTTGGGAATTAGTTAAATCTGATATTTTTGTTTGAAAGAGCATAACTTAATTAAAGAAGTAAGCTAGTTGGGCACATTTGAAGTGAAATTGTGGAATATGTTTTGTATTTGCTGTTCAGGAAGTAGACATATGTGCTTCTTTATCCCTTTCGATACAAATTTGGGGAAGACTTTTCTCTATGTATTTGCTGTTTGAATTATGAAAAGGCAAAGCATGGGAGTATTTAAATGGCTGTATAGTAAATTATATTTTTATTTTGAAACAACATGGGGGTACATAGTGTTAGGTTAAGTCTTAAATTCAAATATTTTATTGTTCTGCGTGGTGTATTCTAAATTATGTAGTAATTCACTTACACAGTGTATTTGAAGGTATTTATGGTTACCTTTAAATAATTTCAGCTGACACTTTCAGCTTGTCTAATGCATCATATGCCAACAAATTTAAAATATATGGGTGAACTATAGAAAAGCTGCATATAGACTATAGATTAGTTCACAGCTTTTTCTCAGTCTTTTTAGCCATTATTTTGAAAGTATGTGTTACGTGGGATTTTTTTTTTTTTTTTAAACACTCTCAGATGAGTCATGCTTTTTAAAAGGTCACGTACCCAATGGGCCCACTATTAAATGGTGGGTGTGATAGCAGTAATGGTGGGGTAGTGGGGGGGGGGGAGCGGGGTGGGGGAGGACACACTATTAGTAGTGTTAGTTATTAAAAAATAACAAGGTATAAAGGAAAAAGGAAAAATACACACTGGGCTGTTCTACCAGGTGGAAGAGTAATAACACCAAAGCAAGAGAAGATACTACTCTCTAGTTAGTATTTGATAAAGAGGTAAGATCTGCTTATATTGAGAGTAATTTTTAAAATACCTTATGTATTTTTGGCTGAAATGACTTACTGGTCTTGTGCTTAGAAGTTTTAGTTGGACACCTTGGTTCCTTAGGAGAAGTTTATTAGTGCTCTACAGGTGTTTTCTTTTTTTGTTTTGTTTTGTATTTTATTAGATTTAAAAAAACTTTCTAATTTGGGAAAATTTCAAACATAACATACACAGAAGTAGAGAGAACGGTATGATGACTCCCCATGTATGTGCCATAGGCACCACCCACCTTCAACTATCTTTTTCTGTTTGTTTTTTTTTTTTTTTTTTTAAAGAACAAGGGTTGGAAAACTGGAATATTTTAACAAATCTCAGACACTATGTCATTTCACTTTAACACTTCGATATATGTCTGGCAAGGACTTAAAAAATAAAACTAGAGCCTAAGTGTTACTTTTAGTATTAAAAAGCATTATGAAATATTTCTTCTGAATTTCTTGGTATCTTCTCTTGATATATCAATTTCAGATTATAGATTTGTGGACCACTTTTTCTAAGCTATGCACAGAATGAATGCTTTGTAAATATTTATTTAAGATGGACTATTTTATGTATTGAACAGGAATCAACATTACAAACCATAAACACACTTTCAAACTCATAGTTGAACATTTTTCTCCCTCTGTTCTTAGCCTTTCACTGAACTGTATCCTAAGATAGTATATACCCACTATTGATATTATCTCATTTAATATTTTTGATAGTCCTGTGAGGTGAACAGTGTTATCTTACTGTCTTAGTTGAGAAAGAGCCTCAGAGAGATGAAGTAATTTGTCCAATGTTATACCCTGAGTGGTAGAGCTAGTATTCAGGCAGTTCTCTTTGACTTCAAACACCTTAACTCTTTCCAATCTACCATAGATGGTGCAGCTAGGGAAATTATGACTGTTGAGAATGCCAGGGGTTCATAAATGGGCACAAAATGAGGATGGTCACCTGGAGTTAGAATCCTTTTTTCTTCACTACCAAGAACAGTTGGGTGGCAACAGCTCCTGTGCATTGGAGTATTGTAGATTTCTCAGGCAGGTGGGGCCAGCATTATTAGACAAAGCTAATTTAATTACTAGTCTGAGTCTATCATGAGCAGTATTTCTGCTTAATGAAAAGACTTAAATTCTAGCTCACCTGAAGCAGGATTTTTACTAATATAATGTAAGAACTTAGATATATCCCCTTACTATTTATTTGTACTGGAACGGCACAAAGAGTGTATGAGGACTAGAGCTGGCACTCTCATTAACTAACTGTATGACTGTCGGCAAGTCATTTTACCACTCGGAGTCTCAGTTTCCCATGTGTTAAATGACAGGTTTGGGTAATAGTACAATTTTAAGATCCCTGTTACATAACCTATATGAGTTGTTCCCTGAATACACACCCACACACAAGTGTGCATGTGTATACGAGGTCTGACAATTAAATTCGCGAACTTCTTGCAACGATGTTGCTAACCTTTTTTTAATATCAGCGGGATTATTCATTATGAATTTGTACAAACTGGACAAACAGTTAACCAAGTTTATTATTTGGAAGTGCTGAAAAGACTGTGTGAAAAAGTTAGATGACCTGAACTTTTCACCAACAATTCATGACTCTTGCATCACGACAATGCACCAGCTCACACGGCACCGTCTGTGAGGGAGTTTTTAGCCAGGAAACAAATAACTGTATTGGAACACCCTCCTTATTCACCTGATCTGGCCCCCAGGGACTTCTTTCTTTACCCAAAGATAAAGGAAATATTTAAAGGAAGACATTTTGATGACATTCAGGACATCAAGGTTGATACCATGACAGCTCTGATGGCCATTCCAGAAAAAGAGATCCAAAATTGCTTTGAAGGGTGGACTAGGCACTGGCATCAGTGCATAGCTTCCCAAGGGGAGTGTTTCAAAGGTGACCATAGTGATATTCAGCAATGAGGTATGGAGCACTTTTTCTAGGATGAGTTCTCGAACTTAATTGGCAGACCTCATGTATTCTTTATATGTATATACTGTATACAGTTATACTTCAGAGATATTGTGGGTTTGGTTCCTGACTACCACAATAAAGCGAGTCGTAATCCTTTTGCTGGTGGAGGATCTTGCCCTCAATTTGTAAAAAACACAGCATCTGAAGCACAGTCAAGTAAGATGTGGTAAAATGAGATATACCTGTAGTTTCTAGGATTTATATGTGTACCATCTTCTGATGCCTTATTCATTCACGGAGGGAAACAGTGATATGAATAATGAAAACAGCAATTAATCCATTTGTCTTTAGGATATATTACAATTGTTTTGTTTTAGCCATACGAATGTCCTCCTATGCTAACTCTCAGCGGTTGGAAGCAATCTAACCACATAATTGGCATTATTGATCTCCTATTAGGCATCTATCACTGTGGAAGAACACTAGTACTTTAAGACACCACTGTTGCTTATAGTTTGGTTTGATAAATGAGACTGTGATCAAGAGTGAATCACTTGCTCTCATACAAACCGGAAGTTCTTAGAGCAATGAAAAGAGCACAAAGTTAGGATTAGACTTGGGTGGAACCCAGCTCTGCCACTCTTGCTTAAAAATCATTATCACTTTTTTTCCCCATTAAGTAGGGACTGTGTACTTTAGCCCTGTTGTAAGTGAGAATATACACGATTCTTGAGATTGATGTACTAGTTATAGTTTTATAATACATGTTAAATGAAATATATGCCCATTGAAGTATACCATACTAACACATACTTGAAGTCACCTTGCTTACCACCAGTGGTACATGCTTTGGAAAATACTATCTTGTAATATTACCTCTTAAGATGTTTCTAGCTCTGGTACTTTGTGATTCTGTGATCTGTAAAAATACAAAGCGTTGTAAGGGAATCATAAGTACAAGAGAAAGGGGAGATGCTTTGAGAAATTAAGGGGGCAGTACTGACTGAAGTAGAGTTTGAGAATTTTTTCAGTCTAGATTATAAAAGGTCTTACATGCACCACTCACTGCTTCTCCAAGTAAAGGCCAGAAATGGGATGTGTTTTTATTCCAACCTGAGATAAAAATATTCCTGCAGATAATTGAGAGTTTTCTATAAAATAGCACTGTCATTTATGGCAAACACTTTAAGAAGTCTCTTGATAAGAGTGCTTTACAGCATATACTTGCTTAATAATTCATTGTTTTTTAAACGAAAATAAAATACTTGAACACTCCAAAAGATGAAATGGTATATTTCTCTTTTGTATATTTCTCCTAATATGGTCAAAAAAATTTAGTCAACAATCCAAAAAAATCTCCTGTTTTTTGAGATATTTATGTAATATTTTAAAAAGCAACAGTCGAAACGTATAGTTTGAATTGAGACCTGCTCTAAGTGTAACATACACACTTGATTTTGAAGACTTCGTGCCCTCCACAAACAATATAAAGTATCTCATTTTTATATTGATTACATGTTTAAATGACACTATTTTGAATATATTAAATTAAATACATTATTAAAGTCAATTTTATTTTTTATTTGTAAATGTGACTACTAAGAAACATAAAATAATATATGTGACTCACATTATATTTCTATTGGACAGCACTGATTTAGAAAAAGAAAAAGGAACCTTTGCTAAAAACCATAATATAAGTTATAAAGTAATAAGTAACATAAGAGAAAATAGATTAAATGCTATGGGCATGCAGAAGAGGAAATGGTTGGGAGGATCGGAAAAAAAGGCTCTTCAGTATTTTTCATTCTTCTTAAGCTGGTGATTCATATCATGATTTTCTTAATTTAGGTACCTTAAAATGCCTCCTAATCTGCTTAATGGATGGATCTCATCCTCAGCAGGAGCATGCCTAATTCATGAGTTGTAAGGGATGCTGTAGCTCCTTCAATTTGAGAAGAACAATAGTCTCATAAAAGTGGAAGTCATAAGTGCCTCATCTTTAGTTGATTGAGCTAGATAAGTTTGAAACTTAAGAATCTCAAGTGATGGTCCTCAGAACTGTACCAGTACTAACTCTGTATCTGCATTAAAATAGAGCGCGGAGGAGCAAGCAGTGTGTGGACTGGAGTCTAAAAACAGTGAATTAAGAGAACCAGGCATCTGTTTTCATTCAGCTTTAATAACTTTACTGAAATCAGAAAATTAGATTGAGTGCATAGAATTTACAATACCTATAAATTCTCCTGTTGAAGTCTTGAATCACATATATAACTTCTGTAGATGGAGTCATAGTGAAAATGGGTGCTGACTTAATTCCTGTATCTGTACACTTGTAAAACAGAACAAACTCTTAAAACGGTTTTAGTGTCCTTTTAAAAATAACAAATGTCATATATATTTAAAATAATAAGCAATGTAAACAGTGAAGTGAAATGAATTAACCAGGAGAAAGTGCATATAAGTTATAAACCAATTCAAATGCAAAGTTACAAAAAAAGAAATCATGTTTAAAGAAAGTGTTCTGTATCTAGGAAGGTTTCATCTGTAATTTAAGTTTAAATTAGAACGACAGCCTGCAAGTCACTTAACAGAATTCCCAAAGTTCCTGTACTGGCCAAGTCAGCTCTGTAATATGAGGAACAACATGAAGTGGACAAAAGCTTCATCGAGGGGGAAAAGGATGTGATGAAGAGTTTTGATCATGAACAAAATCTGTCATCTGTTAATTAGTGCCATCTCCTGAGCACACCTATTACATATGAAATAAAAATCAGAAGAGATAAGCTCCTATAGTTACGTGGAGCCCGTAGTAGGAGAAGCACTGTGGTGAGTAGAAGAATAGAATGAACTTTGGAGAACTGCAAAGTGTATAGATAAAATCTATGTGTAGATATAGTTGTGTGTCTCGATAAAATCCTAGCTCACTTACCGCTTACTGTGACCTTGGACAAATCAATCTCTTAACCTTCAATTTTCTTATCTGTACAACTGAGAAATGAAACCTGCTCTCAACAGGGTTACAGTGAGGATGAAAAATTTTTAAATATACAGACTCCATCAAATTGCATTTGCCTGCAAATGGTCTTTCCCTTCCCTTTCTCTTTGTTGTTACAGATGAAATAATTCAAGATAAGGCTTTATGTTCACGGTCTTAAGAGAAATGTGAATTGCAACGCTGCACACCTTTTATATAATCTTCCCAAAGCTCCTTCAAGAAAACTGTGGTTGAACTTGTTTGAAAGTCAAGAAGATTTATGTAGTCTTACCAAGTATTTAAAATCTTACACTTTGAGATTATGGAGTGCAAAAGGGTGAATTCTCTGCGTAAAAGAATTCAATTCTATCAAATGTTCTTCAGTTCTTTAGTCCTAAATAATGCCTAAATATGGAATATACCACATATCAAAGTAAAACTCCATTCTCTCATATAATAGGAAAAAAATTAGTTCTTATATTCTGGAGACTGCACTACTTAAAACAGGTCCACTGTCGAATGGAATGACTAAGAACATAGTTATTTTATTAGCTGAGAAGCTGAAGACATTGATTATATCTTTTTTGCCCTTTGTAAAACTAGGTAAATATAAAAATCACCTAAATTTTCCCAAAAGTTGGCAACTTTTCAGGGGGAAAGTAATATGTAAGGACTTTTATATTGCTAAGGTTGGCACATTTTCTGGTCTATGAAACAGTATATTAAAGTATAAATACATAAATTAATCATACATTAAGGACAGTGCAAAATATTTTCAGTATGTAAGCCTTCTTTCTGAGGTAATTAGAAAGCAGAGCTCATTTTGAATAGTTTTGAAATGGTTAAAATTCACAATTTCATATTAAAGCTTAAATTTGATAGATTTATTAGGACCTGGCTATTTGTTATGTGTATAGATAGAAGCTTTTAATGTTTCCTGTTGTTGTTGCTTTTTATCATTATAAGAAGTTTCAAGGAATTTTACTATCATATACTGATTTTTCAGCTTTATAGTATATCTGAAATAGAAGAAATCAGGTCAGTGAAAAGCTGAAGTCAGAAGAGATCGGTGTGGTTCCCTTCCTCTTCCGGAAACAAATTCACGTTCTTGAGCCTGATGGTGTGAGCTTCTCCAGCTCTGCAGTACTTCCTTCCCATTAGCCCCTTACACAACATCCTGCTGTCCCACACCCACAAATACATAGTGTAGTGGTGTGGGCTTCCAGAGAGTACCGAGTTGCAGCTCTCATTTTCACAGGGTTTATAGGTAAATATTAATTGTTGGTAAAGATTTTGAATTCAGTGGTTTGAGAATTTTCTGCACCAAAATATTGCTCAATATTTTTGCCTTTGTACAGTCCATTGCCCCTCTCCTTGCTATCTTTTAAGTATTATTTTTAGGCTTCATTGTTTTTATTAGATTGAACAATAAGAAATTACCAATATTTGATCATATTTGACTTGCAAAAGCAGCAGTTTCATATAGTTAAACCTAATTTAGATTTTGAGTAAATAGTATCTCCTTTCCAGCAATTTCATTGTTACCTTTGGTATCATCTTAAAATCTATAGTTAAGAAGGAGAGATACAAGGAATTAGTCGTTTCGTGTGGGGTTCTCTCACCTTCGGGGTCTTCCTGAAATTTCTTTTTTCCAGTTTCTCACTTGGCTTATCTGTCCCCAGGACCAAAAGCAGAGGAGCCGTTACTTTAATCTTATACTTAAACTTTTACCTTATATTTTTTACTCATTCATTTGTAAATTATTTGCTGAGCATTTTACTTTATGGGTTAATTAATAAGCAAGAATACTATTTGGCTTGAAAAAGGTGACTTAAGAGTTTTGTTTCATGTAAAAGAGTGTGTTTTGAAAAACTTTTCCTAACTCCTTTACAATAGGGGAAATGTGGAACCTGGTGTAAATGTCAGAGAGGAACTCATCAAATATTCTTGCTTTCAAAAACGGATTATAGGCCTAATAACCTTCTCACTAAATACTTCATTATTCTAAGTCAAGTCGCTATCCAACATTTAATTTATGGAACCCTTTTATGTCTCATTTGCAACTCCTGATAATGGTATGTAGTAGATAGGACAGATATCAGCCTTATTTTACTGATTAGAAAAAATGAATCGGATGGATTGTGATTTGCCCAAGTCACATAGCATTAAGAAACAGAGCGTAGACTCCAACCCAAGTCTTTTTAAATTCAAAGCCTCAGTCTTTCCATGTTACCACATTGCTTTTCTGATAACTTTCACATTTACATATATGTTTTCACATTATTGTTTTTCATATTTTTATAGCCCTTTCCCATTTTTATTTAAATTTGTCAACAAATATTTGAACACATACTATGTACCCATTATTTCTCCAAATTGTTTTTTTGTTCCTTCTCTCCTGAGCTCTAATTTTAAATAGGTTAAATTGCTTGCTATTGACTCACAAGTCGTGAGGCTCTGTTCTTCACCCTCCACCCCAACAATGGTTGTTCCACCCCCAACCCCCTACCCTACCCCCATTGCATTTTGGATAACTACGGCTATATCTTTAGGTTCACTGATTTTTTTTTCTTTTCTTCAAATATTGGTAGTTTTTAGTCTGGTATTAATGCCATCAGTGTGTTTTTTATTTTAGATACTTTGTTTTTCATCTTTAGAAATTTGAATTGGGGGAGATAGATAGATAGACATGTATGTGTGTACATATATATATATATATATATATATATAGAGAGAGAGAGAGAGAGAGAGAGAGAGAGAGAGAGAGAGAGAAATTAACAGTAGGAAAAGACCAAGAAATGACAGATGATGGAATTAGCAGAGGAAGACCTTAAAACAGCTATTATAAGTACACTCAAGGATGTAACAGAAAACATGAACATAATGAAGAGAGAAATGGAAAATATAGTATATACACACGTATATGGGCTTGCTCTTAAGGGCAAGTCCAGAGCAGCCTTCAGTCTGCTTTATTTCATTCTGCTAAGATGTGGCTCTTCTGGGACTCTACCCAGTGGCCCAAGTTATATGAGTTCTCTCCATTGTGTTTGGTGGGAGTGAACTACTTCCTGCCTTGTGTGAGCTTCAGCAATTATTTGGCTTATTTGCTTTTCAGTGTTTCATTTTCCACCACACATAATATAGGACAGGACGTGACTCAAAGGGATCCCTCTGCAGATCTCCTGGGCTCTATGCAGCTCTCCTTCCCAGGATTCTGTCTTGCAAATTCTATCCACCCTGGATCCCCTGAACTTTTGATTTTCTCCTCAGCAAGAACACCAGTTACTGTTTGGGTTCCCTCTCCCTTTGCTGCAGCCGAGAAACAACCTCCATACAGTAAGCTGGGGGAATCATCAGGCTTACGTTTGTTTCCTTTCTCTCAGGGGTCACAGTCTTTGTCCAACGACTGAAAATTATTTCTTGTGTTTTGTCTAGTTGTTCATTACTATGGGCGCAATTCCTATAGTAACTAATCCTTCGTGAGTGGAAATAGAAATCACCATCCCTTGAATTTTAACTTCTGTCATATCAAATGGAAATGAATGGGTAGAAATGGTTAGAAAAGGAGATTGAGAATTATTTATTAAAATTGCAAATATATGTATATCTCCTTTGACCCAACAGTCCTACATCTGAAAATTTATGTATAACAGTATAATGAATAGTGTAGGAGATGTTTATTGAAGCATTTTTTTTGGTAATAGCAAACAATTGGAAGCACTGCATCACCATTCAATAAGGGAATGATTAAACAAATTATTGTACATCTAGACAATGAACTATTGTATTGCTGTGGGAAAGAAGCTCTTTGTGTCAGGAATGGAAAGATCTTCAAGATCTATTGTTAAATGAAGAGAGTAGTTACCACTTAATGTCGAATACTGTCCTTTTTGTAATCAAGGAGGAAGAATAAGTAGAATAAAACTATTAACATTTGTTTGCATTTGCATTAGAATACTCTGGAAGGATGCAGAAGAAACTAGACCAATGGAAGATGACAAGTAGGAAGCTTTCCATTGCGTTCTTTATATATTTTATTAAAAAATATATATATATATTTGAAGCAAACTGATGGTTACCAGATGGGAGGGGTGTTGGGGGCTTGGTGAAAAAGGTGAAGGGATTAAGTACAAATTGGTAGTTACAAAATAGTCACGGAGATGTAAAGTGCAGTATGAGGAATATAGTCAGTAATATTGTAAGAATTATGGATAGCATCAGGTGGGTACCAGACTAATGGGGGGATCACTTCATAAGTTATATAAATGTCTAACCATTATGCTGTACACCTGAAACTAATATAAAATAATATTTAATATCATCTGTAAGTGAAAAAAGTCAAGGGGATGTAAAGCGTAGGGAATATAGTCAGTAATATTGTGATAACTATGTACAATGTCAGATGGGTACTAGAATTACTGGAGAGGTCACTTTGTGAGGTGTATACAAATGTCTAATCACTGTTTTGTACAGCAGAAACTAATATTGTATGTCAATGGTAATTGAAAATAATTTTTTTTAAATTCAAAAAGAAATAAATATTTGATCCATAGGTATATGGTTGAACATTTTAAAAATTTTAAGATAAAGAAAGATTTTTTTCCATTGCTCTATATTGACAAACCTAGTTACAGGTGTAATTTCATTATGTGTCAACAAAGTCAGCTTGTCTTAACAACTGGATTGAGCCAAGCCAAGCCTTTTGCCAGCTTACAAGATAAAAGATTTCCTTTTAGTTAATGTATTGTTTAGGGCAAAGTAACTGCAATACCAAACCCAAAAATCTCAGTGGTTTAACACTGAGAAGTTGTGGGAGACTATCAGCTATAATATCTGCTGATCCGGAGACCCTGGTTCCTCCCATCTTGTGGTGCTATTTCCTAGGGCTTTCGAGGCTTCTGCTCTCAGGAAGGAAAAAGAGAGTCCACAATTCTGCCTGCTGCTTTTTTTTGTTTGTTTGTTTTTTAATCCTTATCACCTCCCTCCCTCAGTCTCTTTCTCCTTTCCTTCCTTCCTTTCAATTTTCCTTCCTTCCTCCCTCCCTCCCGTCCTTATTGAGATATAATTCATGTACCATAAAATTCCCCCTTTTAACCACCTGTTCTTTAAAGCTCTGGCCCTGAGGTGATCAATTCTGCTTTTGTTGTCATTGCATTGGCCAGAAATCTTCACATGCAGCACCTGGATACAGGGGGTACTGGGTAACACACTCCCAGTGACAGTTCCACACAGTGAAAAGGGGAGCACAAAATGCTAACAGTTGTCTGGGCAAGTCAGGGCAAGTTCATGTGGCAGTACTTGATTTGTCATGTCAAGAAGTAATGGTGCTTTCCCATATTCTCTAGGAAGGTGAATGTGTTAAGCAATCAGGTTTTTCTTTTTTTGCTCTAAATGTATGGAAAGGGAGACACTTTGTCGTCATCAGTTTTCAGTGTTGTAATCTCTTTGATTTAAACTATAGAAGTAGTTTCAGCCTTAAGTAGTGATCTCAGTTCCACTTTTATACTTGCTAAATGAAGGTCAAGATCTTGTATCCTGTCCTTGGTCATTAAGCCCCAAGCCCTAGGTTAATGAAACAGTTTCCCTTCCTTCCTCCCTGCTTGGTGCCATAGTTTTTAATCCTCCCTTCCTTCTTTTCCTGGCACCTAGAGGATTCCTTTCTTCTGAGTTCATCTTTGCCTTTAAAATGACCTCATTTATACTTCTGTTTATTGTTGAAGGCTTTTCAGGTTCTGTTCTTTGCTAGAGAACAGATATGTATATTGCTGGAAACTAAAGTTCTTCATTGAGGCAGCCTATTCTTTGGCTGACATCATTCAAAAGGAACAAGGAGATAAGATGAATATTTATTGGGCAACTGCTATGTGCTTGTGTACATTATCTTGTTTAATCACCACTTATTGTAAGAGGTAGCTTTAGTTTTAGCCCCCATCTTATTATGAAAAATTTCAAACATACAGAAAAGTTTTTAAAAAATTGTACATTGAACACCCAATATACCAACCACTGAAATTCTATCATTAACATTTTATTATACAGTTGACCCTTGAATAACATGGGTTTGAACTGTGCAGGTCCACTTATATGTGGATTTTTAAAAATAAATATACAAAAGTATTTTTCAATAAATATATCAAAAAAGAAAAATCAACACCTCCATATCTCCAGCTTTTGTATCCTCAGATTTAACCAACCATGAATCAAAAACAGTATTTTCGATCTGCAGTTGGGAATCCACAGACGCAGAGGGCCAACTGTATGCATTGTTATACACCATTTTATATGGACTTGAACATCTATCTGCAGTATTTGGTATTTTGGGGGTCCTGGAACCAATCCCCATGGATATCTCAGGACTGTAGTTAAATTTCTGGACAGTCCAAAGTTATATTCAAATTTTTGGGTAGGGGTGTCAGCACTCCTAACCCTGCACTGTGCAAGGGTCAGCTGTACTTGCTTTGTCACATAAAGATGTTAGTTTTAAACATTTATTGTACGCTACATTACAAATTGTATTCCATGTCAATTTTAATTCATAGCTTTTCTGTGCTTACTAAAAACAAAACACCCTCCTACTGCCAGAACTTTACAAAAAAATGTTGTATTCTAGAATACAACTGCATTTGTTTTTGTGTTAGTCTTTGTTTCCTCACAGAGGTTGGGAAAACGTGTCTTTTCTGAAGCAGGTCTGCTTCATTCTATTCTGATGAGCCAACGTCCTTAGACTTTCCTTTTTCCTCCGTTTCTGAAGAGGTTGTTTTTTTCCACAACTGTCTGTTTCTGGATTTGTCCTTGCCTTTATTGTATCAGTTTATGTAACCTAAAGGAATTCCAGATCATTCAAGATATACCAAGCTTGGGAAGTTGAACTTTCTCCTGAATGGTAGACCCTGCAGCATGGCATGGCAATTCGAATTGATTCATATTGGAACTTGGGCTATTTTTTATGAGAGTTTAGCACTGCCATGTAATGGTTATTTATTGATTTCATTGAGATAATAATAGATTTATTATTTAAATTAATTAGAACATAGCAAGTAGAAGTAAGGAGAATTCAGAATTGTTACTCTGAGCCAGTATCCTCCATTACTCCAAATAATTGTTTAATAATTTAATTATAATAATAATAGCCTGTATCAGGTATCAACCTTTTGAAATGTCTATGTTTAGTTTCCTTTTTTAAAAATTCTTTTGTTTCTCCATTGGGTGATTGGGAGATCAGTCTTTGTGATGATAAATTAATTCCATAAACATGCTAAAATCTAGACATAGGTTATTATTTCTTGGATTCAGAAGATCACTGTCAGCTGGAGGTTTCTGAGTCACTTTAATATGATTGGATACATGTTAAAATGCTGTTGGTATTGGTAATAATTGCTTTTTGCCAAAAGTGCATTTAAAACATTGGACCCTGGTTTATTTTTTCTTTATTATGTAGTTAAGATTACAAGATAGAATATTTGTGAAATAATGCCACTGTAGAGGCTAACAAATTTCATTTATGTATTTATATAACATTTATATAATATTTCCTCTCAAATGGTTAATGTTTTTCCTTGTAATACTTTACAACTCATCAAATTTTTAGCAGAGAAAAAGAAAACAAATTCAACCAAGGTGAATTTTTACTGTTGGCACAGAAACATTATTCTAGAAACCTTTTTTGCACATATTAAAAATGGTGATGACCTACATTACCTAGTATTTATTTGTATTAGTGTTTTTTATATTTCCCTAGCAAATTGAATAATTGCTGAACAAACACTTAAAGTTACTCATTGAAATGGACTCTTAATATCCAATTCTAAGAGTCACAGAACCTAGTTTAGAAAGTTAGTGCTCGTGCAGGCTGATAGGCCTGTTCTGCTAGTGGTGCTTTGTCTGTTGACAAAGTAAAGGAAAGCATTTATTTTAACTAAGGATGAGCATCATGTATGATTTCTTTTAAACTTTGAGTTAGACGACCGTAGATGCTAAATTATTTTGTGTTAAGTCCACTTGGGGAGCTTCAGTTTCCTTAACTATAAAAATGAGCAGTTATAAGGAGTAAAGATTAAGTGAGGTATCTATGATCGATCTGAAAGCATTTTGTAAGCTGGGAAGCTTTCTACTAGATATAAAGGACTTTGTTACAAATCAGGATATCCCGTGGGAGTTGGCAGAATATCTGATGTCAGTGTAGTGTTACATGGAAGAATTACGGGTGTTTTCATTCAATGTTTGGGACAGTTTATAAACAAGTATTTTAAAGTTATTTTTAGACCTTTTGAAGGAATAATTCCTATTGTATTATTAGCTAACTTGATATTTATGTGTAAACCTGAATTTAAATTAATACTTTGGATTAGACTTTACAGGCTGTTTTTTTTAATAATAATAGAGACCTCTTGCTGTGATGTGCCTTCACCATTTGGCTTCGCTTCAGCACCTTGACCTCTCAATTTACTTTAAACTTTTATCCAGGGTAATTATTCAGTACCGTTTCAAAACAGGTTCTGTGATTACACCACTATGTCATTCTGCCCTTTCGCCTTCATTTCTGTTTTGGGCAAATTATCTAATGTCTCTGGATTTAATGTAACATTGGAGATGTTATATTACACATAGGACAGTTGGATTTAAACATTTTATATTAAAACACAGAACAGTTGGAGTCCTTGTTCAGCTCCTTTTGAAAAACCAGATTGGAATCCTTTTAAACATTTTGGCGGTAAAATTCCCTTTGTTTGTTTGTTTGTTTATATGTGGTGTGATGACAAGATTATTTTCTAAAATTCAAGTTGTATAACTGCTAAGGTTGTTGGGGTTTTTTTGTATTTAATCATGAATTGAGGTCCATTTAATTCTCTGTAAGCACTAAATTTAGCAAGATTATTTGATAGTCTTCCCCTCCGTGCAAGATTTTTGGGATATATTTACTAGTGGTCTTCTAGTGCTGTGGTACCTGCCTACCTATTTCTCCACCTGTCTAATCTTTTTCTAATCCAGAGGTATTCTAATTTTAATGATACAGTTTTTCAGTTCAAGAATTTCTTTGTGTTGAAATATACATAAAATTATGCAGGTATGGAATCAAAGTTACTTAAAAGCATTATAAATGTTTTGAAAATAAAAAATCTTTTAAATGTTTTAGTATTTCTTCCTCTGTGGTCTTACTATAAAATTATGTGAATCGTCCACCTGGGAAAAGGATTATACTTACTATTAGAAAGTTTGTTATTGGATTTTAGTAATGAAGAGAAACTAAACCACTCGGTTGTATTACATATTATTATTTCATAAAGATTTTAGTATCATAGCATAGTAACACATTGTTGAATTTTTTAATTTTTATTTGTAAATGTCATTTTATACAGAAACAATCCCTTGAAAAAGAAACTAGTTTCTTAATGGGGTATATTATAGCAATAGATTTTTTAAATGTTAAACCAGTGTTCATCTGTCATTTTAGATAGCTAAATTTAATTTGTCATAATTTCCTTAGAATTTTTGAATTTGTGATCATTAGAATTTAAGGATAAGTTTATAAAATGAAACTGTTTGATACTGTAATTGATAAGAATGTTATGAATCATACCTTGTAAGAAATACATCTTAAGCAATGGTTTATAAATGTGTTGCCAACAAAACTTCGTTAATGTTAAGCATTTGTGATGCAATTAATAGTAACATTGCCAAGGTAATGTGACTAGTGGTGGTCTGCAAGGAACTTAAAATAAAGGAAAGTCAAAGAGAACTCAGTTTTTTTGTTTTCTTACAAAGCCATGGCCAGTGGGAAAGACTGCCCTGAGCAGCTGGTATTAGTGTTCTTAGCAAATTGAGCTGTTTAGTGAAATGTCTACATTAGCTTAGATTTGTTTTTGAGGGAAATATGAAGTCATTGAAGATTATTGGGTAAGAGAATAGCACGGTAAAATAGTTAAGGAAATTATTCTTATGGCAATGTGGATTGAAGTGAGGAAAATCGGAAGGAGTTCATTAGGGAATTAAACTGTGAAGTAAAGACCTGAACTACAGTGGACTAATAGCAGTGGAGATGGAAATGGGATTGATGGGAAACTCATTACTTAGAGAAAATTTAGAGTGCTTTTATTCATTCATCAGTCACATTTTGGATACATATTATTTACTACAATGGTAGGTGCTGGGAATTTGGTGATTATCGTTATCTCCCACGTCCCACACCTAAAAGACATGACCCCTGCTCTCACAGAGCTTGCCATCTAGTGGAGGAGGTAGCCATTAAAGAATCACAAATAAATGGAAAATTATAGCTCTGATAAGTGCTATGAAAGAGAGGTACATGGATGTTTGGTAGGATTGTCAGGAAATGTTTCCCTGAGAAAATGATTACTAAGCTGAAGGAATGGTTCAATTTAACCAGGTGAAGAGGGGTCAAAGTTGAACCGTTAGGCTACCTCCAAAAATACATAATTCTTAGCTTGTGTGGAATTTGAAATGACAGCCAAGCACTTCGAGCAATTTCCAGTAAGAGGATGTAAATTTGGAACTAAATCTTGAACTGAATCTAAATTTTAGAGTCATCCAGCTTAAAAGGCTATAGTTGGAGGTATGAACGTGGTTGAGCCCTCTTAAAGAATGTGTAAATAGAAGAGTATGATTCCAAGGAGTGAGCCCTGGGGAATGTTCAAAATTAAGGGTTGGAAAGAGGCTTGTTGAGGAAATTACAGGGAACAGAAGGAGTGGTTGAGAGTTAAAGAAAAATTAGAGGAGTTTAGTTGTGGAAACCAAGGAGGTAAATTTTAGTTGTGGAATCCCAGGAAAGGGAAGTTTGAAAGGAGGTGGTAGTAATCACTGGAGTAAATAGAATAACACATTTAAAGTTTATGACTAAGAAAAGAGCATGGTTTTTGGTAGCATAGAGATAAAACAGTTTCTATAGAATCCACATTTGGAATATTTGAAACTATTTTAGTGTATTTCAGAAGTTTGATAGTGACGAGAGGTGAGACTTTTGGAAGGGAGGACATCCCAGTTAAATAAATCTGTCCAGATTGAGGAAATCTGTTTTAGTTTAAAGGGAAAGAGAAAGGAACCAGTAGAATATGAAAGATTGGAGATGCTGGAAAGGAAGAAGGTGAATGTAAATGCTCAGAAAAAACGGGAAGGAGATTCAAATGAGTTTGGTGTCAGAAAACATGATTTATAATTTTTTTTTTTAAGAACTTAAAGGCCATAGCCCTTTTGAATTTTATAAACCTTATCAGTTCCCAAGAGAGTTGCTCTTTCAGGTTCAATTTATGATCCACAGAGTAAAAGTATTCTGCTTTTCTTTTTTTCCCCACCTTGGAACCTTTTCACTCTGAAGTCAAATTTCAGGAAAAGTAAATAGAGATGTTTAGCTTTATTGTCCACAATAATTGTGTAGCCACTTTCTCAGTTGTCACCATGTTGATTAAGATCTCAGGGTAGTCTGGGGTGGAGCCAAATTCTTGGGGCTTTATGCCCCAAAAATAATGTTTAGTGAGCCTGGGAGGCCTCAAGGAAAGTAGACCAAAAATGGTTTAAATGCCATTCTGGAACAGATCCAGAACAGTTGCAAAAAGTACCATAAGTAGCTACTATAAAGAATTATAGCTTTAAGAATGCAAAATGTTAGGATCACAAAGAGTGAACACTCTGGTTCCAGCTAGAAGTTTTTCAATAAATTGTATAATGCCTAAACATTATCTAATATTGTGTCTGTGTAACCCTGGTCTCTTGGGCTCTGAGTATATAAGCATGCTTACAGCAACACAACATTGTATTATTCCCAGTTCCTAGCCCAGTGTCTCTTATGTGCTCAATAAATCCTTGATGAAAAAACGTAAGTGACTTTCTACTGGCTGTGATTAATTAGAAACTTAATTACTTTAAGTTTCTCTGCCACGAGTACAAACAAGGAGTATCTGGTTTTGTATAGCTTGTTTTAAAACTTGGCATCTACCCCAGTTTTTGTTTTGTTTTTTTTACCAGCAGCATACAAGTTCAAAAACAGTCCAAAACGTATGCCATCCATTTTTTCTTAGTTCTTTTTTTTCAAATTGTGGTAAGACATACATAACATAGAATTTTCCATTTTAACCATTTTTAGGTGTATAGTTCAGAGTGAATTAAGTACATTCACATTGTTGTGAAGCCTTCATCACCATCCATGGCCAGAACTTTTCATCAGCGCAAACTGAAACCCCATGCACATTAAACCCTAACTCCCCATTCTCCCTCTCCACAGCCTGTGACAACCGCCATTCTAATTTATGCCTCTAAATTTGACTACTACTTCATATAAACGGAATCATACAATGTTTGTCCTTTTGTGTCTGGCTTATTTCACTTAACATAATGTCTTCAAGGTTCATCCATGTTGTAGCTTGTATCAGAATTTCATTCCTTTTTTAAGACTGAATAATACATACCATTATATAATGTATAGTTTTTCTTACATTTTGTTCATTCATTGATGGACATTTGTGTTGTTTTTACCTTTTGGCTATTGTGAATAATGCTGCTGCTATAAACATAGATGTACAAATATCTGAGACCCTGCCTTTAATTCTTTAGCCTATACTCAGAAGTGGGATTGTTGGATCATATGGTAATTCTGTTTTTAATATTTTGAGGAACTGCCTGACTGTTTTTCACAGTGGCTACACAATTTTACTTTCTCACCAACAGTGCACAGTGTCAATTTCTCCACATCCTCTCCAACATTTGTTATTTTGTTTTGTTTTTAGTTTTTTAAAAATAACCGTTTTAATGGATGTAAAGTGGTGTCTCCTTGTGGTCTTGATTCACATTTCCCTAATTAGTGATGTTGAACATCTTTTCATATGTTTATCACCTATTTGTATACCTTCCAAGGAGAAATGGAAGGTATATCAAGTTCTTTGCCCATTTTTTAATCAGGTGATTTTGTTGTTATTATTGAGCTGTAGGAGTTCTTTACATATTCCGTATATTAATCTCTTATCAGATAAATGATTTGCAAATAATTTCTCCCATTCCATGGATATGGGTTGCCTTTTCACTCTGTTGATTGTATTCTTTTTTTGATGCATCTTGGTTTTTAATTTTGATGTCCAGTTTATCTATTTTTTCTTTCCTTGGCTGTGTTTCTGGTGTTATATCCAAGAAATCATTGCCAAATTCAATGCCATGAAGTTTTTCCCCTATGCTTTCTTCTAAGAGTCTTAGCTCTTCTATTTGGGTCTTTGATTCATTTTGAGTTAATTTTGGACATGCTGTAGAGTAAGGGTCCAACTTCATTCTTTTACACATGGATATTCAATTTTTCCAACACTGTTGAAAAGACTGTCCTTTCTTTATTTGGCACTTTTGTCAAAAATGATTTGACCACACATATGCCAAAGTTTATTTCTGGGCTCTTTATTGTCTTTCATTTGCCTGTATGTCTGTCTTTATGCCAGTAGCACATTATTTTGATTACTGTAGCTTCGTAATAAGCTACCTCAAACTTTAAGATTGTTTTGTTTATTCAGAGCCCCTTGAAATTGTATCTGAATTTTAGGATGGATTTTTATTTCTGCAAAAAATGCCATTGAGACTTTGATAGAGATTGCATTCAATCTGTAGATCTCTTAGGGGATTGTATTAACAGTATTAAGTCTTCCAATCCATGAATATATGATATCTTTTCATTTATTTGTGTCTTCTTTAATTTCTTTCAACAACGTTTTGTAGTTTTCTGTATACAAATCTTTCTCCTCCTTGGTTAAGTTTATTCCTAGTATTTATTTCATTTTTATGCTAGCATACATGAAATTGTTTACTTAATTTCCTTTTTGGGTTGTTCATTCCCCTGGAGTTTTTAACTCTTGTTTGTCTACACTGAGTAAGGAATAATTGTCAGTTATAGTTTGAGTGCTCCTATAGCACTGGCTCCAGCAGTGGGCTTTTGCTCCTGGGCCTCAGCTTCTAGAAAGCTGTGATTTTCTGTATTTGCTTGTCTCTCCAATTGTGGGGCATGGGTTTGCTTATAACTTTAGTTCTCTGATGAATCTAAGAAGAGTTGTTGATTTTCAGTTTCTTTAGCATTTTTTTCTTGTTGTGAGGATGGGATTGATGATTTCCAAGCTCTTTATATGTAGGACCGGAAACCATAAGTCTCTGAGGCTCATCTTGTACTTTTCCAGTCCCAGCCCTGGAATCAACCACTTCTCCAAGGAGCCCTATTTCCTTTTAATGGAGCATGGTACTTAGAAGCCAAGGTCTTGGTGCTAAATATGTTCATTGCTGCTCAGGTATCATTGCTTTAGCAAACAGAGCCAGGAAATGTATAAAGGGTCTGTGTGTTCACATATATATTCACATATACATACACACATGTTAAAAACTGATTTGTATTCGTATTGATGCCACCAATACCAGAGAGTTCATTCTAGCTTTCTACCTTTACATATTTATATTTCTCTTCTCTGACAGTGTAAAGCTTGGTGCCTGTTGTCCACAGTTTACTTAATTGCTCAACCCTATAATACACTTAAAATAGTTTCAGAATTGCTAAACAATGCCATTGTGAGAAAACAGTAGAGGTATTTGTTTATAGTTCATTTTTGTCATTGGACTGAGGGCATATAGTCAAAATACTGTGTTCAGGAGCCACTCAGGTTATTCTCTGTCTTCCTTCCTTTCCCTCCCCTGTGGTTATGCTATTCATTTGAAATACAGTTAGATTTATTTGGTTTTTTGAATTGCATTTTGCCTCCCCCATTCTTTACTTTAAATTTTTGAGTCAATAAAAATAAAATGGTTCTAGAATTGCCTCCTTGCTACACCTTTTACCCCATTTCCATCCTTCTGTCTTTTCTTTCCTATTCTCAGAGGAGCCAGCCTGTTTTTAGTTTATACTTTGTGTTTCTATATGTACAAGTGAGCAGATACATATATATGTAATGTATTTTCTTATTTATCTTTCTTACCTAAAAGGTAGCATACTTGATACTCGTTTGCACTTTGCTTTTTTTCTTTTAACATTATATTGCGGCAATCACTTTATATCAATTCATAGAGATCTTCCTTAGTTTATTCAACCACTCTCCTCTGCATGAGTCTTTATTCCCCATATTTTGCAGTTATGAACAATGCTGCCCTGAATAGCCGTGTACTTAAGTAGTTTCATATTGTTGGAGGCGATCTTCCCTTTGATTGGGTTTGTTATTGGGGTTTCTTCCCTTTGATTGGCTTTTGTTATTGCACCAGCAGCACATAAGTTCAAAAGCTAACCAAAAACTTTTGAAGTTTTGTATATTTTATTGTTCACAAACATTAGTTGGTTTTTCAAAAACCTGTTAACAGGTGACTTCGTCAGTACTGCTACTGGGTGATTATAACGTGACAGAAAAATCCCACCTAACTAAATTGTTTTAAAAGTAAATATGTTAAAGTAATTACAGGAAGCATCTCCTTATTCAGTCAATTAATTCAAGGTGGTAAACTACTCTTAAGATCACAAAACATTTGTACTATTTCATAATTATTTTTCTTAATTAGTAATTCTAGTTGAATTTTTAAGGAAAAGATTATGTCATGTACATCTGCAAATAATGTGTGAAGTACAAGCCTGTTACTCTTGAGGGGAAATATCTAGACATACATTAATAATACTTTCAATTTTTTAAATTGGTGCCTGATTAAAAAACAAAACCTCATTGCATTTATTGTTAGTGTGGCTTTGATTCTCAAGGACTTCCTGTGATGAGCTGTTGCTGTTCTCTTTGATCTCCCATTTTCCTAAGAGGCCCCGAAAAAGCAAAGCCTCACTGCGATTTGTTCTAATCCCTGTTAAGAGCAACATTTTCAATTTAGTTCTTTGATTTAGCATCTTTAATATCTAATAGCCTTTAGGATTTAGACCTGTGTTTTAAACAATGGTGCAGCATGAGATTCAACTATTCTGGAAAATTTGCTACTATCTTTAAATGAAGATCTCTTGAGTTTTTAAAAGTTTATGCATTTAATTTCCCAAATCCTGGTATGTTATTACTACTCAACATTCCTGGGGCAGCCCTGAACCGTCTGGTTCAGGATTCCCACCCATTTATGTGGATTATTAAGAGCCAACTCTTAATAAATGCAGAACTTTCAGAACACATTTACCTGTTTTCAACTAGTTAAATGATTACTGAATGCTTTGTAAGACCATGTCATCTTGGAGAAGGATATTGTTTCAAAGGTCTTTTCTTAAACTTTGGTGTGTGTTTTTCTGTTTTTAATTTTATTGGGGAATATTGGGGGACAGTGTGTTTCTCCAGGGCCCACAGCTCCAAGTAGTTGTCCTTCAATCTAGTTGTGGAGGACGCAGCTCACTGGCCCATGAGGGAATCAAATCGGCAGCCCTATACTTCAGTGTTCACTGAGCCATCAGGCCGCCCTCTTAAACTTTGTTTTAGCAGGATGACTCCAGATAATCTATGCTAGTGGCATTTGAGGGGGAATAAAAAACATACAAAAAAACAGTATGTTTAGACCACATAACTTTTTTTGTGGGTAGGGTAGAACAGCAGGGTTGAATAGGAGTACATCTTCAGAAAATGTTCCTAGTATATTCACATAGATACTGTTAAATTCTGGCTGGCATATGGATTCAGCCTCTTCCCTTTCTTTTTTTATTCAAGTAACACTTTGTTTTTGTTTTTTTAAGATTTTATTGGGGAAGGAGAACATGACTTTATTGGGGAACAGTGTGTACTTCCAGGACTTTTTCCAAGTCAAGTTGTTGTCCTTTCAATCTTAGTTGCAGGGGGCCGAGCTTGCGGGAATCGAGGAGTTGAACCGGCAACCTAGTGGTTGAGAGCCCACTGGCCCATGTGGGAATCGAACCGGCAGCCTTCGGCGTTAAGAGCATGGAACTCCAACCGCCTGAGCCACTGGGCCAGCCCCACATACATAGTTTTAACATGGTTTTAAAAGTCACAGAGCTACCAGGTTTGTAATGGAAAACTGTAATCTCCCATTTTTAGCTTTCCCAACTTTCAACTTTTTTAGTTCTTTATTCTTGTATTTACCTAATTTTTAAAATAGAATATGTATGCTGTTTTCTTGTTTTTTATATTGTACATTATCTGCTGATTTCTTACAAATGATTTATAATTAGTCCTCATAAAACTCATTTGAGAGTGTTTACCTCTGAAACTGAATTTCATAGAGCAAGAAATCCTGCAAAGCTAAAGGATAAAATAGACTACGCTGCAGCACACAGTATTCAAACAAGTCGGTAGCTTTAGAATACGGCATTAATTGGCTGAGTTGCACAGAAAGCTTTCACCTACTTTAATGATATCAGTTTGGGTCCATTTCCTTCATGTCTCAGTCTCATTCATCAATCATGAGTCATCAACATACTGATACAGTAAACAGTTTTTTTAAAAAGATCAAATTCATTGCTACTTAGGTTTGGTTAGTTAAAAACAAAAACCAACACCCCCAAAGTTATATCTTACTACTTTTTTTAGTTTTAACAGAGAAAAGGGGCAAATCAAAGTCGTTGCTATTAGAATGTTTTAGTGTGACATTAGAATACCCTGTTTCCCCAAAAAGAAGACCTAACCGGACAATCAGCTCTAATGCATCTTTTGGGGCAAAAATTAATGTAGGATGCAATCTTATGTTATATGTAACATAATGTTATGTTATAGTCTTATGTTATAGTAAAATAAGACTGGGTCTTATATTAATTCTTGCTCCAAAAGATGCATTAGAGCTGATTGTCCAGCTAGGTCTTATTTTCGGGGAAACACAGTAGTTAGAGCAGAACAGATGATCCCCCTCTTCCTCTTTTATAATTTTCATTATTATATTTGGGATTTTGGGTATAGATTACAGTCCTTTAGCTATGTTTCTTTTGCATTTCTGGACCCATAGTCATGGCCTATTTTAATTTTGCAGAGTTCTTTGTTTGAAAACATTTCTACTTTTTGATGATTTCCTCTGTAACTCAAATAATTTATCAGAATAGATTTACTTAGAACTTGTGTGAATCTGGCTTTTAAATTTGGAAAATCTTTTTCTTCCTAGTAACAGCCATAGATATATGTCTGGGCAATTTGACAGAGATTCTTCTGAACTGGCATTCAGTTTTTAAGTTTCTCTTAGTAACTACTGAAAGCACCATTTCTATAAAACACACCAATAAACTTATTTTCCGTTTTATACACAAGTACATATTGGGCAGCACTGATACAAAAGCTGTTGCCTTAGCCTTGGCTTTTCACTGGTCTTAGAGACTTACTACTTTTTCTTAAAGGTTATCAGAGCCTGGATAGACTTTGCTATTAGCAAAAGTGAATAAAATAATCCTTTGAAAGTTACTTTTTGTATATTTATGTTGAATCAGAGTTTGGGCGTCCCATGTATAAAGTGTGATATAAGTCATTAGAAAAAATTATTTGACCTTGTCTGTTTTTCTAAATTAGAATTGGTACATGATTCCTCCAAGAAGTAAACATAAAAATATTTCTTCAGCTACTCATTCAGGATCTTATTTGTGAGTAAACGGAGCCTTGACAAAGGTATTTTAAATGAAAAGAACTTTTTAAAACTTTTCTTCAATAAGCTTCATTGTTTTTTGGGCTGAACAGTTCTTGTTAAAGCATTATTGAATACCTTTTGAAAAATCTAGGATAGCTCTGTTCTCTGATTTCTTCAGCAACCTTGTTTTATGAAGTACCCATTTATGCCCATTTATATTTTAGACTAGAGATTGGCAAACTATATATGTAGCTCATGGGCCAAATCCAGCCCACAAACTGTTTTTGTGTCTCTGGAGGTGAGAATGGCTTTTAAAGTTTTAAAAGGTTGTTAAGGGCTGGCCTGGTGGCTCAGGTGGTAAGAGCTCCATGCTCCTAACTCCGAAGGCTGCCGGTTCGATTCCCACATGGATCAGTGGGCTCTCAACCACAAGGTTGCCAGTTCAACTCCTCGAGTCCTGCAAGGGATGGTGGGCTCTGCCCCCCGCACCTAAGATTGAACACGGCACCATGAGCTGAGCTGCCGCTGAGCTCCCGGATGGCTCAGTGGGTTGGAGCGCGTCCTCTCAACCACAAGGTTGCTGGTTCTAATCTCACAAGGGATGGTGGGCTGTGCCCCCTACAACTAGCCACGGCACCTGGACCTGGAGCTGAGCTGCGCCCTCCACAACTAAGACTGAAAGGACAACAACTTGAAGCTGAACGGCACCCTCCACAACTAAGATTGAAAGGACAGCAACTTGACTTGGAAAAAAAGTCCTGGAAGTACACACTGTTCCCCAATAAAGTCCTGTTCCCCTTCCCCAATAAAATCTTAAAAAAAAAAAAAAGAAAAAGGTTGTTAAAAGAAAATACCACAAGATTGCAGAGATTTATATGTGGCCTGCAAAGCCTAAAATAATTACTATATGTTTCTTTACGTATTTATCTTAGACTAGTATATATAATGTACATGCAGCTCTTTTTAAATGTTTTACAAACCATTTGAATTAGCATCATCTTCAGTTAGAAAAGTGTTTTATTATTAGGTTGGTGCTAAAGTAATTGCGGTTTAAAAGGTTAAAAATAACCGCAGTTACTTTTGCACCAACCTAATTGTCGTGCAGGATGTCATGCGGGGTCTCTGGTCCTGCTCTCCACATACGAACGCAGGACATGGTGAGGCCAAAAAGGAACACCCACAGAGCCATAGGTAGGGGATACCACTATATTCGCGCTGGTGGCTGGGTGGGAGACACAGGAAGCAGGAGCCACACGATCCTCAACCCGCTGTCCACTTCTCTCTGCCAACCAACCCCATCTGAAGACTCAGTTTGAAATGTTGCTTTTATACTATTAGAATATAGACCAGTATTGCCCAAAAGAAATATAATCTGAGCAACATATGGAATTTTACATTTCCCACTAGCTACATTTAAAAAAAAACAAACAGGTGAAATTAATTTTAATATTATATATCCACAATGTTATTTCAACAATGTAATTAACACAAAAAAATTGGTATGTTTTAAATTTCCTTTCTCTTTCCAAGTCTTTGAAACCCGTGTATATTTGATACTGACAGCACATCTCAAGTACACTTTTTAAGTGCGCAATCGCCACCAATGTCTGATAGCCACCATACTGGAAAGCATAAGTCTACAGTGCTATTTGTCCCTTTACATTTGTCTTCTAATCCAAATAACTGTGAAGTATTTTCTTCTGTCAATGTTCTTCTCATTGCCATTATGGGCAGAAAATGAAAAATTCTGAATTTTCAAAAGTGTTCAATGAAAGCTTAAACCACAAAGATGGTATCTTAGAATTACAAAAGGGCCACTGCATCCATATGGTAACTGCAAGACAGAAAGTCAATTTTCTCTTTGCTTTTTGAAAGATTTCTAAAAAATAAAGGTCATGAGATACCAATCTTCACAAAAATTAAAGCATATTTGTAAAACTACCACAGTGGTCATTTGATCAATATGTGAGAATACTCCATCTAGTTGGTATCCCAGCAAGCTATAACTGATTAAATGATGTTTTTATATTGATGGTTTTTATTTTTTCCATTTCACCATAAAAATCCTATAAAATAAACTGAAGGAAATTACATCTTTTTATATTAGCATCTCATCTTTGAGTATCTATCAGTAGGTCCACTGTTGAGAAGAGAGCTAAAGTCCCAAATAATGATGTCATTGAACTTGTAAGTTGAGGAAATGAATATTAATAAGATACATCCATCAAAAGATAATTTTATTCATGCACGTTACCAAAGTTCTCGTCCATAACTTAGTTCTTTTCCTGACTATTCATTGTCATCATGATTTAATGAAGTCCCATCTGACTTTAAATGACCATCTGACATTTGGTAGTAATATATTGACAAAAAGGTAGGAGTCTCAGCCCATTTAGAGAAGAAATTCTGCCTTAAATCATTTTGGAACAAACTAGGATTTAAATGAGAAATACTGAGGAATTGTACAAATTGTGGTTTTTTTCCAAGGATAATATGTGAATAGTAACTCCCAAGTATCTCCTATAGATGACTGTTTTGTGTTGTATCTGGTTCTTCACGACTTCTGTCACTGACATTTACCAGTGTTGTAAACCGTGTTTCTATGGTTGAGAATGTCGGATACAGATTCTTTGGTTGAGGATCTTTAAAAATAAATCTAGATTGGTAATTTGTATCTTTGTCTATGGGAGTCCTACTACTGTCAGATGGCTACTTCTACAAAAGTGCTCTTTACCAAATTATGGAATTTGGGTTTATAGTGGAAACTTTTAGCAGCCACAAGAAGACCAAGTAATGGCAAAGTGTTAAGAATTGGAGTTGAAACTGCTAAGGAGTCTATACCTGTTTTAAAGAATGTTGCAGAAAATTGCTATTTACCTAACTAATACTGTTAAGCTATGCTGATGTAAGAAATTCCAAGCCAGTAGAGAATTTTTATGAGTTTATTTGAGCAAAACTGATGATATATGATGCTGGGAAGCAAGATCTCGAATGCTCCGGAGAATAACAGTTTTGCATTTTCTTTTATGCATTTGGAATTAAGGAGGGAATTTAAGGAAGATTGCACAAAGGTGGGAGAAAGCAAGGTAGGGATTGGATTGTGGGATAGTTAACAAGACTTTGTGCTCTGAGGGTGGTTATGCTTTCAAGGGGTATTACTTCTGGTGTTTCAAAAGTTTGTTAACCTAGACGCACAAGAACAATGGACAGGGCTTGCTTTAAAACCTTTCACTAAAGGAGCTATAGGTCTGGGGCATGACTATGCACATGACTTGCCCAGTTAGGAATTTATGATTTATTAAAACACCCATTTTTCGTCCAAAAATTGTTTAACAGTTAGTGTAGGAGAATCCGAGTGTTGATGTCACAGTGTTTTATTTGGGGCAAATTATGCTCAGAAAATGAGATTGTCTTTGCCAATAATTTATTTAACATAGCTTCACTGTGGGAATTATAATTTATACTCGTATTTCACAAGCCAATAGCATACAGGATAATGTCTCTTAATAAGCCAGTAAAGAAAGAACATGCTCCAAACCATTAATTAATTATGTCATTGTTCCAGGCAAAGGGGAGATGAAAGAAATAAGGTGCAAATTTAGTTGAGGTGTACCTTCCTACAAGTTGATTCTCAGTAGAGTCAGTCTTTCCAGCTAAAAGCTGAGTGAGTATCAGCTGCTGGCTTAGGCCCCTCCCTTCTTGGGCACACAGCTAGCGGGTTACAGCACTGGTGTTGGCCGGCAAGGGGAGCTGCTTCGAAGGTTATTACTGAGGGACCTTTACATGGCTTGCGCCACTGCCTACAAGTAGTAACTTCGCCAAGGCAGGAATAGATGTCCCTTCTCTTCCAATAATGATCTATACTCATATTTGGCATATTTTGTCTTTCTTTTATCAAATGTCCAAGTACTCTTACCTCAGTGGTTCTTAAACTTGGATCCACCTGGAAGCCTGGTTAGAACACAGACAGATTCAATAGGTTGAGGGTGAGGGCCCAAGAATTTGTAAACGATAATATTGATGCACTTTGAGAACTTGTATGAATGTTTTTACATGTTTCTCAAAGCCCTCCTTACTTGAGTATTATTTGAGTTTACAATTCATCTTAGCATAGATAATTTGTGTTTATTGTTGTGCAATGTATTAGGTGGGCAGGAAAATGGAATTTTCATGTGTAATTTTTGGTTCAACCTAATCTTTAAAATTTTCTTGCCTTATATAAAGCAGTTCATAAAATGCATTTTGCCAGCTCAGAGCAAACTAGAAACTATTTTTAATACCTATAATAATTAACCTAATTCAGGAAAAAGGAGCAGGCTTAGGGGAAAGGCTAGCACTCAGTGTGCAAGCTCAAAAATTGCTTCTTTGAGATTAATATTACCAGTTTCAATACAGCATTTAGAATTGTTTTTAGAATCCTGGACCTAGTTACTCAAAGCTAGAGCTGAATTTGTAAGAGTTAAATAGATTGTCTGTTGGATTCAACGTGAATGTTTCCAAGGTTGCTCTAACTTCAAACATTAGATTAGCTTATTTGAGTAGTTGGAGGTGTATTATTGTGCAGAAACTTGTAGAAGTAGCTAGAGAGAAATATAGAATCCATCTCATAGATGAACTGTCTTTCAGCTTCTCACATCTACTGTCCTTGTTTGATGTTATGAGAGCATAGCATTCCAAAAGCTAAGTTTTTCTACATTGTACCTTCATAGTATAACTATAAAGAGGTCTCATTTAAATCCTTAAAATGTTTTTTTTTCCAGAGAATTGCTGCCAAGCTTATTCCCATCTCTTGACTCTTGTCTTTGTCTTATTTCAAAGACAGAGCTGTTACCCAATTGAGCCTTGAATTATAAAAGTCCAATATTTTTGAAACCTTAAAATTAAAAAAGATCTTTTTTAATTTAGAAAATTCTTATGTTTTAAATTTGGGATCTATTACATTTTATGGCCCCAAATAGCATGTTTGGTTTTTGGCAGCTTCTGACCTGCCTGTGCCAATGAAAGCAGCACCATATGGTGTAACTAGGAAACCCACACCTTGGAGACAATTGCCTGGCATAAAGCAGAGACACTGCTCCCCATATGTTTAACCTTTTAAGCCAAAATATTGACCAAGATATATTAAGATTTTAGGACATTATGGTATCTTATCAGTTGAGTCTCACAACTCTTTTCCCACCAGCTTTAACGTTTGGCCACATTTTGAAAACACATACTCAGAACTTCATGGAATATCTTACCTAACCTCAGAAAGAAGCTTCTAAATGACTATTGCAAGAAAGGAAAGTATGTACCTTTCAGAATACAGTCAGTAAGTCTTTCAGTGCCCCTTACATGCTGGCACCCCTCCACCACTGTGCCCTGTCTCGGTAATTATCCCTTCCTCTCTTACTCACCCCACTCTCCTGACCAAATATCCAGAAGGAAAAGAGTTTGCAAATACTGATCATAGGTGGTAGTGTGAGTATTGGAAGATAGGCTGAAATTTGTATTAATAGTTCTATATGATAGAGTTTAGAACATGACAAGTAGAAGGGACTAATCACTGTTCCTCTCTCACTTCTATGTGTTTTGTCCTTTGTGTCCAGTTACGTTTTCCAAGTAACCCCTCTACCTGTTCTTTGTTTTGTGCTAGAGCAGTCATTCAGTTTATTGTGACCTTCATCCAAATGTTTCTCAACCTTATACAATTACTATTAAGGGTTTCCAGTATAATAGCTAATTCTCCTGAAAATAAAGGCACACAGGTAGGTTTTGTTTATCATATAGATTATGTTTGTTAGCTTTTGTGGGAAAGGATGAAACTTTACCATTCTAGGTTCTTTCAGCTGGTCTAATAATCAAATAGACATGAGACAGATTAACAAGAGAAAATGACCTAACTGAATTGCAGACGTACATATGGGAACCCCCCACACACGAGAGGTTCAGAGACAGAAAGGGAAAGTGAGGTGTATATGACATTCTGAGCTAAGGCACCTTAGGACTTCAGGGAGGACGAAGGTCATTCACAGGATGATAAGAAAAACAGATGTTTAGCGATTAGAAATTTGCCCTGCCCTATAGATACAGATCATTAAAAGTTATTTCTGGTGATAACTCTTGTTATGGGCAAGGCCTCTAATTTAAATTCTTTAAGAGAGAGGTAAAAGTTTCTTGTCTCAATTGCCTTCAACTCAACATAATTCACATGCCAAATTGGCACATCTTCGGGAGGCCTGTTTTGAACCCCTTTACTTTCAATAACCTTATTCAGTTATTTTTGAAACAAATACTGAGCACCTACTGTGTACAAGCTGTACTAGGCACTGTGTATACAAAAAAAAATGAAATTGGCAAAATTCCATCTTCCAAGAATATATAAGCAGGTTTACTAGAGAGAATACAGTATACTACGGCTGTATCTTGAGGCAGCTCATGAAATCACAGTTTCTAAAGACTCAAAGGAAAATATTAAATTCAACATTACAGAGAAGTACTTATAAATGTTAGTGCCTGGTCTGCTAAAAAAATGCTTCAAGCTCAGAAATTTATAAGGCTGGTTCAAGCTAAGTGACACACAGCTGAAAAATTAAATATGTCTTTAAATATTTTGTTATTTCTAAAGTTTGAACATCTAATAGTCGTGTGGTGTTTCAAAGTTGAAATTTTGAGAAATTATATTTTTAATTTGAATATAGTGAAACATTTTGTTAGTAATACAGATACCTTATATTTAAATATTTTAGAATAATAATCTACAGGTACTTTACCTTTTGAGGTGCTAATAGGAACATAGTTTAAAGCAGTGTTTTTCAGCAGGTATGTTTTTGGCATTATGAAGGGACTATTTCTCATTGTGCATTATTGTCTTGTGCATTAAAGGACATTTATATTTTTTATAGTCATATCAATAGTTGAAGACCTGCTTACAACTATTTGGCCCAATAACATTGAGGAAGTTTTTATTACGTATAAGTGAATACCAGTATGTATTCCTGATTTACTATTTTTAAAAGCAGTAAATTATAGTGGAGACATTACCTATAAATGCCATGTTGCCGCCCAAGTCCATATGATAAATAAAAGTGTCCCCTCACATTTCCAAATGTACCTGATTAGGAATTAACCATCTGCTTATTATATAACACCTTTGTTCTCTGTACATGTGTACCACATTTTACTTGCTGAACTTTGAGGGTTGCCCTGAACTTTAATAAGTAAAACATCTCTCTTTTCTTTTTGAAAAATAGAAGTGAGTACGTGCTTAGATATCTAAAGGAAGAGTTTCCAGCTTGCCTGGTGAAGGCACTTATCATTTTGGTTATTATAAATTTCACCAAACGTTTTCTCACACTGGAGACAATATCCACATCACAGTGTGGAAGATGCAATACTCCACCTAATCTTTTCATTTTAAGTTTTATTGTAGTATATTTTGTATATCATAGAATTCACCAGTTTCAGGTTTACAATGGTTTTTAGTGACTTTACTGAACAGTGCGACCATCACCATAAATCGGTTTTAGAGCATTTTTATCCCTCCAGAAAGATCCCTTATTCCCATTTATAATTAATTCCCATTCGTTCCCACACCTAGACTCCACCTATCTCCTTTCTGTCTCTAAATTTGCATTTTTGGACATTTTATATAAATGGAATCATCATTATGTGGCCACTCCCTTCTTAAAATAGTTCCTGTGACTTCCCTATCAGTCGGTCCTTAGTCACCTCCTCTATCAAGTGCTTAAATGTCATGCTTCTATTCTCACTCACTCGCGGTCATTTCACTCCTAAATGGGATGATTCCCGCGTCTCTATCACCAGCCCAAAACTTTTTTCGGAGCTCCAGACACTTAATTGCCAACTGCATGTGTGGGGGATGTTCACGGGCACCTCAATCTCAGCATCTCTGGAACTGAGTTTAGTACCTGCTACCCCACGCCCGCTGGGCCTGGATTTCACTTCTCAGTGAATGTACCACCATCTACTTTGTCCTCCAACCTGGAAACCAGGACAGCCATCATCCTTCTTTCTTCTTTCCCCCACTTTCACATCTAATAAATTGCCAACTCGGAAGTCACCTCCTAAATACCACATACACTGAACATTGTCAGCCTGAATTTAAATGATATAAGTACGCTGTGTAGTTTGAGTAAAGAATCTGTAGAGGGCTAAGTCAAGATCAGGCCTTAATAGGAAACGTAGTAAATTCTCATTCCACCAGCAGTTTTAGGTTTTGAGATTCACAAGAATAAACTCAGCACAGTTTTAGTAACAAGATAAGTATCTTTAACAAGTTTCAGATTTAATTTTATTATAATTCAGTTTTTTAAAGTTTTTTTTTATTAAAGTTACACGTAAAGAATCAGTGGATCCTATAAAGTTTAAGACACAGCAATTTGTATTACCCTTATAGTTATTTTTTAATTAAGACTAAAGCAGATTCTTCTGGCTTTCACCTCCCCTCTTTCTTATACTGTAAGAAAAGTTTTCTGTTCTGTAGAACAGAAGCATAATTTATAAAAGTTTTCTTTCTCACCAAACAAAATTGCTACTGACAACAAATTCAATGTCTACTTGCAGTGGTTTGACACAATTAGTAGAGGCAGTTTCCTGTTTAATAAGTAAATACCACTATTTGCATTTTCCCTTTACAAAAGAGTAAAGTTCCTTTTTATTCTTTCATTTAGCGGCAATTTTAGTTGAATAGAGAGCATTTTAAGTTTTATGCACAATCTTCATTGACTTAGACTTATAGAGTACTGGGATCATGGAGACCGAGTGGAATTGGTGAAGAACAGAGTGGAACAGGGAATAAAATTAGAAATGCATTATTAGATTCAATAGAAGCTAGCAAGAATGTCTTTTCTGAACAACTATTAAGAAAGTAAGAAGGGAGTTTTTCTTCCTAAGAGATGGCTTTCCCATCATTTCCCCTTCCCTTTTGAATTATGTTTTCATTTGTTATCTTAGAGACATAATCACCTTTTTGCTCTTTAGTTCTGTTTTCTTTTTCTCTCTCACTTCTCAGTCCCTCTCCCTTTCAACATTTCTTCCTCCTCAACAGGCCTAAGAAAAGGCAGGTCCTTTCTGTCCTTTACATGAGATTGACTGATACTCAGCGACAGCCATTGCCATGTACCTCACCGTCACTACCCAGGAGCCCTCAGTCTTCTAACTTTCTGAAATAGGTGTTTGAAAGAAAGAAATGAAGCAGAATTTACTGAGAGTTCACATGAAATTGATTGGTTTTTACCTTATACATATGTTGTAATCAGTTTATATCTAATTTTTAGAAATTCTTCAAAGGATGTGTTAAAGGAATTTTAAAGAGATAAAAAGTTGTCTTTTTTTCCCCTTCAGACCTAATCCATTGGTGTTTATTCGTATGGGATTTTTTTCTTGGTCATTTCTAAAACTTCATTTGAAGGATGAACATTTTCTCCTGGGGGACTTGGATTTAAATAAATAATGAATTTATTTATTTTCATTACTTATATAAAGGTGAATTCCTTTAAAGGTATGCAGAGGAACTCCAGAAATGTAATTTTTTTCCCCAAAATTTATCTTTTTTTTTTTATTGGGGAATGTTGGGAAACAGTGTGTTTCTCCAGGGCCCATCAGCTCAAGTCGTTGTCCTTCAGTCTAGTTGTGGAGGGCGCAGCTCAGCTCCACGTCCAGTTGCCGTTTTCAACCTTTAGTTGCAGGGGGCGCAGGCCACTGTCCCATGCGGGAATCGAACCGGCAACCCTGTTGTTCAGAACTCACGCTTTAATCAACTGAGCCATCCGGCCGCCCCAGAAATGTAATTCTTGATAATCCTTTTCTTCCCCATCCTAGTGCTTTTTCATCAAGAAACCAAAATAGTGGCCTTAATTTTCTGAGACTAGTCCTTCTAGACATCCTTATTTAATAATTTATTGTCCTGTCGGTTTGAAGTCATTGCACAGTTGTCTTGGTCTTAATTTGAGTTTTTGTTAAAGAATTGATGTTAAAATTTAAAGGTCTGAAAAATAGATCAGAAAGGAAATATTTGAGAAAAGCTGTTTATTTTCTTGTGACCCCAGTGACTGCCAGTTTGCCTTTGGAAACCTGGAGGTCAGTTAGAATTTCTGTCAACCAAGTGACAAATGTATATAGAGTGCCACTCTGTGCCTAGTATTGTGGTAGCCCAGGAAGGCTGTGACTACTGCCTTCTAGGAACTTCCTGAAATGTAACTTAAGAAGAAGAATTCTACCAGAGACTGGGCTTCTTGGGATCAACCAAGAATTTACTTCAATAGAATTCTAATATTTTCAGGAGAAATTTCAAAGTAGATATAACTTGAAGCTAAATTTGTGTCAACAAAATTATTTGTGCCTTTGCCTGCTCTATGATGTCATAGTTGCCCCAAGTAAGAATTAATTAAGAACATAGATTTGAAATTTTTATTCAATTTCAAATTGAAGAAGGTGTCCCTTGGCAGATGTTTTCAGAATGGAAGAGATGCTAAAGGGCTTGCTTTAGTGAGTTGGGTTCTCATTCAGAAACTGACATTGAATATTGACTTTAAAACTTTGACTTTTTCGTGCTTAATTCTTCTTTTCTAAAAATACAAGTTTAAGCTGTCATCAGTGGATTAAATGAAATTATATGTATCACAAGAATACAACTTTTGGTATAAGACAATTTCAATGGTTCCTCTACTTGGAATGGATATTTTTCACAGATGTAAACTGTTGTGAGCTGGTAATTATATTATTGGAGTTGTCAGAGGGATTCAGAAAGGTATGGCTCTAATTTTTCTGGGAGAAAGGTTTGAAAAAATATCATTTTCTCTTTTCACCATAGTTCAAATTGAAAGCATTCTAACGGCAGAGCATGGATTAATGATTGGCTTCTCCCAAATCTTGCACGAGTTACCTGGTAGAATAGGAACTGGAATTAACAGTTGCACAGTCTTACCCAGTCCGTTGCTCTCCTCATTATGCAAAGCCAATACGCAGAGGCAAGACTCTTGTGTTGTAACCGATCTATTTTGGTGGCAATTAATTATGTAACTAGATCTACTTAATCTTAAATGTTAAGGCGAGGTGATTAGTCATCTTTGGGAAAAGAATCTGCTGTTTATCTGTTTTTTTGTTTTTTTGATTTTTTAGAGAGGGTGTATAATTATATTAAATAAGCTATTGGTGAACCAGGGAACAGGTTGAAGAGATAACTTACATTTATAGGAATTTGTTTTTGTTTTTAATTGAGGGTACTACCACCTATAAGGAAGAAGGGGAACGAAATAAAACCAGAAAAACTTAGAAATTTGTAATGGCCCCAAAATGAAATAAGAGGCAGTTTTAAACGAGGGAAGTCAACTTTCTATTCTTATACACTGTTCCTTTGTTCTGAAAGCAGGGACAATTTTAGTAACCAGTTGAATAAATTATGTTGTTAAGTCATGAATATTGAAATTACTTGTTCAGTGTCAAGCCTTTTGGAAAGGAAGTATTCAGTTCTCTTTCTTTTCAAGCTTCATTAACTTGCTCTTAGTCCGAAATTATCCCACATTATGTTTTAAAGTGTGTTTTTGGTAAGTTTTAGGTAAAGTTTAAAACTTAAAATTCTGGCTAAAGGTTTTTAGGAAGTCACTTAATTAGATAAAATGTTATAAGATATCTTAGTGTGAGTTATGTCCTAAATTTTTATTTACAAAATATGTCATGAATCACATAAATTGATTTGTGTATATACCGTATTTGCCGGCGTATAAGACGATTTTTTGGCCCCGAAAAATATGCCTCCAAGTGGGGGGGTCGTCTTATACGCCAGGTACACTTCAGATAGACTGCCCATAGTGCTTGCCCCGTGCCATAGTGGCCTCCCGATGCCCGCCCACTTCATTCCACATACCGTTCAGGCATCAGCAGCGCTGCTGGGTGTATGCTCGGCTGTTATGCGATTTTGCTGTTATGCAATTTTACCACACTCGCAAAATCGCACACAGCCGAGCATACACCCAGTATGATAGCGCAAAATCGCGAATCGCGATACCATACTGGGTGTATGGTCGGCTGTGTGCGATTTTGCGAGTGTGGTAAATTCGGGTTACCGTATATTTCTTTACATATGCATTGAAGATTCGCGATTTTGCGCTATCATGGTGCCTGTTAGAATGTTGAAGAGCTCGCACTTGCGCACTAGTGAGGTCCCAGGGAGATGCTGATGCAAGGGTGGACCAGACTGCTATAGTGACAGGGCGGGCAAACAGGGAGCAGGGACCAATCAAATCAGGCTTTGTATACAGCCAACAGCCAACCACAATACTGCACCATTGTACAGTACAGCATAGAAAATGTCGACCAGTCAAACCCCTATCATCCCTATCATGGCACCAGCCAAAAGAAAGAAGTATGATGCAAATTTTAAACTGAAAGTTATTTGGTGTGTGGAAGGTGTGCGGAAGAGGGGGTAGTCTTATACGGCGAGTATATAACAAACTCTGTATTTTGAGTGGAAATGTTAGGGGGTCGTCTTATACGCCCAGTCGTCTTATACGCCGGCAAATACGGTAATTATGAATTCTTTATTTTAGTGGCATAACAGGCCTCCAACATTCATAATGTTAAGATTCTTAACCAAACAAATGACTCAGAGTAGACATATACATATGTACAGTACTGTTTACAACCTAAATGTGTATATTAAATGTCTTAGAATGTTGCATTTTATGGATTTTATTTAGTACATATTACAGAGATGTGTCTCATGTAAATGCTCAAAGCTTTTCTTCCTGCATCTTGAGGTAAAAATAAGGAACATAATTGACATAAACAGGAGTTAAGTTCCTACAGCACCTAATCACCGTAATAACATTGAATGAAACGATGTTATGTGAGGACCTGCTGTGTGGCCTTTTTGATGAATTTCTTACAAAACAGTTTATAAATGTTAGCCACTTTGGACTGAATAATATTGCTTTAGGTGCCACTCTTGTAACCTGGGCACCAAAACTGACTACCCAGGCAACTGGGCAATGAAAAACAAGGCCTTTTATCCCTTTATAGCTATGTGCTCGCCGTGGTTGGGAACCAAGTGGATAGACCTGTCCAAGATTCTTTCCCTTGGGGTTAAAGAGGAATCTGGCCAAGCTTTTGATAGAATGCTTGACTCGTTTCCTTCGCCCATAAATGAGGTAAAAATGCTCCCCACTAGCACCAAACTAGATTCCAGATTTCTAAGTCATCTCCTAGGGAGAAAAAATGAGGTGACTTTTCCCTCCTGCTGATAGTAGGCTCTCATGAGGATGACTTAGTCCCAGAGAAACGCATTCATTCACGTTGTGAGTGGGGAAATGAGGCAGTCTTGGCAAGGCCATGATTGGATTTTAAAACACTTGTCATTACCAAACAGCTCTACATTTCTTGACTATTGGGCACTCTCAAATGGGAAATTGATGAAAAGGGTCACTGAGCTCTATATGTCAAAAGGGGTAATCTCCAAACAGTCTTTTGAGGATGACCTGTTTCCTAAGTTTATAGGTACCTGTTTTTGATTTATAATAATCAAATAGGGAGGAAAATAGGGAAAGAGTTCACAGTATTGCTTATAAGAGAGAAAACTACTTATTTTTGTAGTTTACATTTTTATAAACTTTAAGATTTGTAGTCATCGCCTGTTAGTCACCTGGTTATCTGATTGACTGTGGCAGCATTGCAGTGCTTGTGTTCAGGTAACCCCTATTTTGCTTAATAATAGACCCAGCAAGAGTACTGCTGCTGGCAATTTGGAAATGCTAAAGGCAAAGTGTTTCCTCTAAGTGAAAAGGTGAGTGCAGTACAATAAGATATTTTCAGAGAGAGAGAGACCACGCTCACATAACTTGTATTTCAGCATATTGTTATCACTACCTATTTTATTATTACCTTTTGTTGGTTTCTCACTGTGCTCAATTTATCATAGGTATGTATATATGTATGTATGTATGTATGTATGTATAGGAGAAAACACTATGTGTGGGGTTTGCTATTATCCATGGTTTCAGGATCCACTGAGGATCTTGGGACATATCCCCCACGGGTAACGGACACTACTGCACTATATCCTTATTTGGCATTTCCTGCTCTGGGCACAGAAAATGATAAAATGTATTAATATTTGATATTTCTGTTTGGTCAGTGTAACTAGTTTTAGAGTTTTCTTAAACAAAAGTAAGATGTGATTTCTCAAAGGAAATTCTGGGGTGGTAGCATCTTCATGGATGTCGATCACCTGTCATGAGTCAAGAATTGCTCAGTCTTTGTTTTTTGGTCAGTCATTAGGTCCAGTAATTAGCCAGATTGCTGTGTGTTTTCATATTTTCAGAATAGGGGTGTAACCTCGCTGAGTGTGAATGAATTAGTACTTGACAGAGCTGAAAATCTTGCCAGTGTTTTTATGTATGATTAAGTATGCTACCTGAACCAGAGCAGAACTGTTTGCTAATTCCCACTGTTATATATACACACATACATACATACATGTGTACATACACATGCACACCTTTTGACTTGATTAGAATTAAAGGATAGTGAGGGTATTTTCATTTTAAAGATTCAAGAGGCAAGTCTTGACCTCGCCATAGCCCCATCACTGCCTTGCATTTATGTGAGACTGTCCAAGAATCAGGGATAAGTGGGCCCTAATTTGTCTGTGGGGTCTTACCTATCTATCTTTTACCCGTTTTGAAACTCAGCATGTTCCTATAGAAGTAGCTATACATTATTCTTGGCATTTAGTTTTCAGGCTGCTTCTCTGAGCTTTGCCTGAAGGAGTGTCCCAGTGGGTAGTCTGCTCCAACACCTGGGAACAATATGACAAGGGCGAGAAGCCCCTGCACACCTACCATTTGTGTGGCCAGATGGTCCTGGTGCTGGGCTGTCAGTTAGAAAAACTGCCCATGAGGCCCCGGGATGGGTCCTGTGTAATTGGTGCTGCCAAACGTGCCCGCATGGTTTGTAACACTGAAGGCAGGAGACTATCTTCAGAGGCCTGAAGGCACTGAACCGTACAGGGAGAAGTGTGCGGGGTGGGGACTGCTACTCTTCTTAGCAGTTCCAGAAGAAGAACGCTCCTGTGGCTTTCATCATGAATGGAGGAGTAGTCTAGTTTGGCCAGGGGTTTGGAAAAACGAATATATATACTCGGAAACAAGAGCCTCCCAAGAAGGCGATGATGACCAAACAGGCCAAAGACATGGGCAAGTTCAGCGCTGTCAGTGTGTCTGCTTTTAATGAAGAGGAAGAACAGACTGAGTTTCGGGAGGTTGCTGCCCGTATGCAGAGAATGCCAAAGTGATTGAAAACAACCACAGGGCATGGGCAAAAGGAGTCTGCAAGAGCCGCTGAACTGGAAGCCAAGAAAGTGAAAATGAAGGGGACCTTGATTGACAGCCAGTTCAAAGGATCAGACCAGAGGCGAACATTTAGATCAGGAGGAAAAAGAACTTTTTCTTGATTGCATGGACTAGTTCCTACCTTTATGCCCCAGTACAAGGGCGTATACTGCTCCCCATTGATTCTCCTACATTCTGTGAGGTCTTTGAGTCTATCTGACAGGCTTTCTAGAGATGGATTTTTCCAGATCTTTCTATATGTAGATCTTCTGTACTATTTTTTTGTCCATTTGTTGTAAACTTCTTCAGTTGTGTGGAAATTATGTATAGATCAGTGCTTGAGTGTCTCTAGTTTCTGAAACTGTTCTTATTCCTTCTTCAAAGTTAATAAAAATGTTTAAAGATTAAAAAAAAGATGTAACTATACAGTATTATATTTCCCAGCTGTTACCCCACCACCCTCTGGGGAAGCAAACAAATAAATAACAGTAAATTAAATCACCATTCTCTACACTGTGTTTAACATAACGTATTAATTTGGATTATAGGAGATCATTATTGGACAAGTATTCAGATTTTATTACAACTTTCTGATTATCCTATCATGTATTAGAGATGCCGAGTATATAAGCCTAAAAATGGTCACCTCGCTATACTTAGTTCTCTGCCGTCTGCACAGAATGTGCCTTTTCCATCTCACACCCCCATCTTATCCTCCTCAATACACACAGCATCACAGCACCAAATTAAAGCCACCTTTTAAGGTTCAACTTAAATGTACTGTCCTCCATTAGACTCTCTGGTTTCCTTTCTATCATCCTACTTGTGGAGGATGATGGTACTTTTTTCATTCTTTAAATACCGGCACCCCTCCCCACACACGCGCACACACACACCAACTCCATATTCAGCTTTGCATGATGGTTAGGTATAGACTCATGTTTTATCTCCTCTACCACACAGCATCTGTAATCTTTATTTCATACCTTTTTAAAAAAATTTTATTGGGGAATATTGAGTAACAGTGTATTTCTCCAGGGCCCATTAGCTCCAAATCGTTGTCCGTCTATCTAGTTGTGTAGGGCACAGCTCAGCTCCAAGTCCATTCGCCGTTTTCAATCTTAGTTGCAGGGGGCACAGCCCACCATCCCATGCGGGAATTGAACCGGCAACCTTGTTAAGAGCTCGTGCTCTAACCAACTGAGCCATCCGGCCACCCCTATTTTATATATATTTTTTAAAATCTCCCATTGGACATGTACAATAAATCCTTTTTGAAAAGATGGAGGAATTTTAAAGAATCATACAAAAGAACAACTCTTTAGTGAATCAGAACATTGTTGGAGGGCATGAAGCCTATGTTGATCGCTATCGTTTTGGAAAAACAATACTTAGCAGCTATTCCTTGGTGCAAATAAGAAAAATTCATTCTTATTGAGCCAGAATAAGGCACTAAGAGGAATTCAGTTATGAGTCTGATTGAGGGTTAAGATTCAGTTTACACTTGCTCGGGGAAAGTTTATCAAGTCTAAGTTAAGACTGGGTTTATCTGGTCATTACTAACTATAATACATTGACTTTGCTTTTTTGGTGGGCATGAAGGGAGTGGTTTGAGCCAAGTTAATAAGTGGATTGCTCATATAGTTGGGAGTTTACTGAGTTCTTGATGAATAAACTCCCAGAAGAATTTACTCACATCTACAACAGAATGTCTCTAATCAGAAGGAGGCATCAGGTTGTTTACCACTCTTCAGATTTTTGCAAGGCCATGAAAGCACAGATACTGTTGACATTTTTTGTTTGTTTGTTTTCTCCCAGGTGATTAATAAACAGAGTCTGTTGTCACTTAGTTTAGTACCAGGTCTGATCTGGTGGGTAGTTCAGCTTCAGTCAGTGCAACTGTAGAATGTTCCGTGTTTTAGATACAATACAACTCCCAAGCATTTCTGTTTCAGAAACTGAAGCAACTTCCAAGTCAGTTTTGTGAATGCTTTAATTTCTCCCACCAGACGAATTAACTCAGCCTGTTCACCTCCGGGAAATCGTTTCAGACTTGTACTTTCTGTAAAAACAATCCTCTTAAGTGAATGTGATGGTTGATCTAATTTGACCAGCACAGAATGATTAAGATGAAGAAGGAAACCATGATCATAATACGCAAATTGCCAGCATTAAAAGACATGGAGTTCAATAAATATTTCTATTTTTATATTCTACGTCTCAGATTTTATAGACTCATAAAGCTAGAAAGAATCTCAAGCATTTTAGATTGGTGTTTCTTAATTTTTTTTTGTCTTATGGATCTTTTAGAAATAATGATGACAGCTGTAGATTCTCCTCTCAGAAAAATATACTTGCACACAAAAGTTTGTATTCAGATTTAAGACAGTCTCACTCCTGAAGTCTGTTTATGGATCCTAGGTGAAGAAATCCCTATTCTAGTCCAAAGCCTGTTCTCAGGATCTGGAGAAGTTAAGTGACTCACCCCAAATCACACAGCTTCTATAGCTGAATACTTCTGTTAGTCTATTGTTCTTCCACTATTCTGTTCCTTTCTTTAAAACTTATTCTGAATTTACAAAACACAAAGGAAGGCTAGGGTTTTAAGCCTTAAAATCAACTATTTCGGCTTTAGCTTACCTAATGAGGAGATTAAAATACAGTAATACCCAAAACATTTAAATTATTGATTTGGAAAAGCCAAAGAACTAAGCCAAGTTTTTTATAACTTGCTGTGGTTATTCAAGGGTTAATCCAAGATCCCGAGTTGATCTAATTCCTCCATCAGTTTCTTAACTAGGCTGCCTACCTCGAAATTCCTCATATATCTGTCAAGCAAATCACTCCAGAACAATAGGTCTGTTTATTCATCCTGTTTACCTTTCTTTCTCTCGCACCTCCCAAAGGCCCCCCCACCCCCATGGTTGTGTTCAGCCTGACCTACCAAGCCTTTTTGGGGAGGTTTCCAGCTGAAAGCATCACAGTAAGCATTAGTTGCCACTTACTATCATGATTTAAATCGTTTTGTTATCTCCTAGCAATGTACCTTTCATCGTGTTACTCAGTTTCTCTGTATTTCAGTATCATCATCTGTAAAATTGAACACAATACCATTTATATTTCAGTCCACCATGTTGTAAGAAATAAATGTAGCACCTTACTCAGTTAAGGGACAGCTTTTACTATTTCCTGCTACACCCATCCCATTCTCTGTTGGAGTCAGGCAGGTTTCTCCAAGAGCTCAGTGCGTAATCCTGTACATGATGTTGTTGCATCATTTATTCACCATTGACTGAGTTCCTTCTCTATTTTCTTCACTGCTGTGTTGGATTGGGGGGATATATCGTGTTCTCTTTTTTCTCTATTCATCATAGTTCTTTTATTGCTATGAATATATGCAACTTCAGCAATCTGTTCTATAAGATTTGATCATTAAATTAACAGAAAGCTGTTTATGAAGCTTTTCATAAAATGTTCTCCCAGTTTTCCATTGTTCAGAGGACAATTATTTTATTTCCAGTGAGGAAACACTTGATATAAGAGTCTCTTCTTTTTGAAGTCCAGATTTCTATCTCCAGAGTGATTCAGAGCAGTTAATAATATGGCAGAGCTCAGCTTCTAATTTGATGCTTCCACAGGCCGGGGGCCCTCACTTTTCCTTTTGTTGGTGGGGGTGGGGGTGGGGTAGGACTCCCAAACTGGTAAGAAGAAAAGTTTCAGCTCTTAAAACAGAAATAGACTCAGAGATACAGAGAAAAAAGTGATGGTTGCTAAATGGGAGGGAGGTTGGGGGGTGGGGGAAGGCGAAGGGATTAGAAAGTACAAATTGGTAGTCACAACATAGTCACAGGGATGTGAACTACAGTATGGGGAATATAACCAATATGTTGTACAGATTATGTAGGGTGCTGGATGGGTACTGGACTTATCAGGGGGATCGCTTCATAACTGACCACTGTGCTGTACACCTGAAGCTGATTAGAATGATATTGAATGTCAACTATAGATAGATAGATAGATAGATAGATAGATAGATAGATAGATAGATAGATGATAGATAGATAGATAGATAGATAGATAGATAGATAGATAGATAGATATTCACGGAATATAAAGTATAGCACAGGGAATATAGTCAGTGTAATTGTAACAGCTATATACGATGTCAGAGGGGTAGTATACTTGAGGGAGAGGGTTATCACTTTGTGAGGGGTTTAAATGTCTAATCATTATGATGTTTTTATACACCTGAAACTAATATAAAAAATTAATTTAAAAAAAGGTTCAGCTCTTAATCCTCTATCTTGACATGTTCTTACCATTTGAAAAAATGATTAGGCATATCCTTAATAGATATATAGTGATTCATAAAATATTAATTGTTCTAACATACACATTATAAAGAATTAAAATGTAAATTAAAGTATGAATCTTTTTAAAAAGACACGTTCTACTATTTTCTTCCTAAGCCCCGGGAAGATCATCTAACTGGCATCCTCTTTGGAAATCATTCCTCTGTCTAATCCTTGAGACCCAGCTCAAGTCCCTACTCCTGCTTAATTTCTTGATTGTGCCATTTTATCTCTACAGCTGGATTGTAAACTACCTGAGGTTAGAGACAATGTTTTATGTTTCTTCTATACCCCACAAAAATACCTAGCACAATTTTGTGTACATCATAATTATTCAATGCTGTACTGTTGATTCATTTCTTGGGACATGTCAGAGAATTATTTCACTGATTGTTAACAAAAGCAGGGGAATCCTCAGCCCTATTCTACCTTAGCAATTCTGGGTGTTATTCCGGATATTATTCATCTTGTAAGAGTAAAGACAATCAACCCTGTCTTCATTTACAATTTTGTGGAAATAGATATACTATGTCTGATTAAATGATTTGATTGGGACGTCACAGGAATGGTACAATCTGAGAACCAAACCTGTGTCAGCGCCCACATTTTTTGTTTCTTGAGATTTCTGTCCTTTCGTGTCTTATCAAATGGCTAAGTGCTAAACCGTAGCATTATATTTTTACACTTTCTCTATAGTTAGTTTGTGCTGGTATTGTCCATGTTTCCTCTGTTTGGATATAGTACCTTATAGTTTGCAGGTCTCTGTTCTGTTCTTCTAGACCAATACTAGGTCCTTTGACTCTAAAGACCCTTTTATTTCTGAATAACCTTATTTTTATGGCATTCCTACATTGTCATCTCTTTCTGGGTATAGAAACTGAATCTGGAAAGAAAAAAATAAGAACAGTTTATTGTCACTTGCAAATCAAGGCAACCAAAGAGATGAAAACCAAACACTAGTTGCCAAGTTTTCAGTTCGTTTGTGTCTCTGTGGATTATGTCATTCCTTCATAAAAGGTACAGTACTCTGTACTTATGATATTCACTAAATTAGATCATAGCTGTTACCAATTGCAACTTAAAGGTTTTGGAATTTTTATTATTTCATTTGCTTGATAAGTATATTAGTCATTTTTTTCTTCAAAACTTCAAGGGCTTATAATGACAGATATTTCTCTTTCTGGCTCATGGCTGTGCATGTCAGTTGGGTTGGCTCTGCTCCACGTACCTCCTTCCCATTGTACTAGCAGTATCCTGGATATGTTCTTCTCAGGGGGGATGGCAGGAGTGTGAGAATGCAAGCCAAACCACCGAAGCACAGTTAAAGCCTGTGCTCATATTATATCTGCTAAAACCTATTAGCCAAAGCTAGTCAGTGAACTAGCCTAATACCAACAGCACATCAGTAGAGCAGTGTATATGTACTCAGTCCTCAGCGAGACGCTGTGCAGTTACAGGACAAAGGACCTGTATTACAGAGGGGTGGCAAACTGGGGGGAATAATTCAGTCTCCCACTGTAGGGAAGCAAGCCATTAAAACAGTCATATATTCGCTAATATACGTCCTGTGGACTTCAAACATGACTTTTTTCCATGAGTAACTTATATCTTCTTTGACTATGTTATTTTGAAAATTCTGCAATGCTCTGAATTTCTTTCAAGACTGCCCCTTTAATCCAAAGTTACTGTTTAGTAAAAATGAATGAATATGGGTAGAAATAATAGTGACATTAATTGCTTTCCGTGCTTTGTTTGAGAAAGAACTAGAATTGCTGATTGATTGAAAAAAGTTAAGAGATGGATTCAAAGGGAATGAGGTAGAAAACTGCCTAAACCAAAAGCATTCTTGCTAGTAAACTGCTATGAGATAAATTAAGCACTTGGAATTGAAGTGGAGGGAACAGAGTTAAGCTAGGTTATTAACTCGTAGTACGGAGGTTGATTTCTGAGACGCAGAAGGCAGCTCATAAAAGGCATTAAAATAGCTATTCTTATATAGAGAAGTAGGGAGAAAATTCAGAAATGGTGTGTTATAATCTTGTGATTACTTAGCGATCCGTTAAAGTCAATTTTAATATAATATTTTATCACTAGTTGCAAAAATAGTGCATATACTAATGTGTATTAGTATTAATGCCTACTAAATCCTGCAGTGGAATTAATAGTTCCCTAGAAACCCCTTTCTTCTTGAAGTGATGGTAGCTGTGGCTGCTCAATTGTTAATATTTATTATGTTCTTTATTGCTGTATATTTATCCTTGAACGGAATCTTTTTGTTTTGAAAATGACACCTTTTACAACCTACATTGGTGATACTTCCTAGAAGGCACGCTTCATTTGAACAGGTTGGAATGCTATAGAAACTCAAGGAAATGGTGCTTTCTGATGGGGTGTGCTGTTACAGTTGTGTCTCCCTGAAAGGTGTGAATGAGGAAAGGTGTGAACGAGGAGATGTGTAAAGCAAAGCTAAACGATACTGAAGCAGCGTAACCTAGTCTACCTTTTTTGTCATGGAATTGAAAGTTCATTTCTCTCTGGTACACGTACCTGTCATTATAAAACAAATGTATTCATCTGTATTCTAATGAATATATGTGTGTGTATGTATATGTACATATTTGTATATATATATACACACATATATGTATAATTTCTGTTTTTTAAAACTTTATATTTTAAATTATAGACTCGCAAGATTACAGACTCATACAAAGTTATAAACATAGTACCTAGAGGTCTTGTGTACCTACCATCATGTGATCCAGCTTCCCCTAATGTTAACATGAGACTAATTTTTAAATCATTGATGGACCTTCTTTGCCATCTTTAACAAGCCTGTTTTACATTTATGTGTGTGTGTAAATATTTAAAGAAAAGACACCTTATTGTACCTGATCCTCTTTAGCTTTCAGAATTATGAAGAGTCATGTAAGGATCTTTATGTCACTATTGCTTTATCTCTAGTACATTCTTCTCCATTTTCCGCGTTTCTAGATTGTACCAGATTGTACCAATCAATTTCCAGATTGATTGGCAAGGGATTATGTCTCATCTACTTTGCTGGTATATTTTTCCCCAACAATTTAAAAACTATGTAAGCCCCATTTTACTCCTTATATTGAAGAAACATACTCAGTTGGATATTCAGATTTCTTGTTTTGAGTTTATTTTCGTGATGTTTGAAAACTTGAGATTTTTAAAAAATATTCTCTTCTTTTTTTTCCTTTTAGCCTGAAAATGAAATTTCTTCAGACTGTAATCATGTAAGTATGGATTTTCCATAATTTATCATGTGTGTTTTATGTATATGATGACAAATTTTGGGGATGCTTTTCCTGTTGTTCTGGAAAGCATTATGTTTTTTTAGATTCCCTTAATCTTAAAAAGAGGATGATAAGCTTTGTTTAAGGGCCACGGTAAATCTACAAATACTCCTCCACTGGAGAAACCAGCAGATTCTGTCAAATAATATCTTTGTACTTAAGTTTTTCTTTTGTTACAGCTACCGTATGAAAATAATTGTTTCTGTGCTTATCAAGTTTACAAATTCAGATTTCTGTATTTTAAAGTTGTTTCATTTCATCACCACACAATCATCTAGTAGCTATAGCAGTGACTACTAGAGGCATCACTGCTCATTTTGAGGGTAGGACCCTGAAAGCCTAAAATATTTACAGTCCTTTCCAGAAGAAGTTTACTAAACACTGCTTTTGCCTATGGATAGAAATATAAATAAGGAAAACTTCTTTATAAAGCAGTCGACTTAAAATCCATATATGCTTTGGCCCAGTATTCCTACTTCTAGGAATTTATGTGTAGTTATACTTAAAAGAATGGATTAAAATGTGTCCATAAAAGAATATTTGTTGTGGCATTGTTTATAAAGCAAAAGATTAGGAAAAAGCCCTCAAAATTCATCAATAAACCAAATCTGGCAGAGGGAAAGCCCAAAAGAAGCTGATCTGTGTCTAAGAATCCCAAAGAGCTGAAGAATAGGAAGGACATGAGGACAAATAGTATACAGAAAACGCGAGAACTGATGTCATAAAAAGAGAAGATTAGGACGCAGGCACAGAGGGAAGAACACATGAACATACAAGAAGATAGCCGGCTACCTACAAAGGAGAGAGGCTTCCGAAGAAATCAGTACTGTTGACACCTGGATCTCAGACTTTTAGCCTTGAGAATTGTGAGAGAATAAATTTGTTATTTAAACCACTCAGTCTGTGGTATTTTGTTAAGACAACCCTAGCAATCTAATACAATCTAATAATATAATGCATCGGCATTTATCATTTTTTTCCATTATAGGTAATGGAACAAATTTTTAAAATTAAATAGCTTTCTACCTAGTAGGGAATTCAGGAATGAATTAATGTCATTAAGCAAGAGATAAGATAGTTATGAACAATTTTTTGGCCAATGAAATTGAAAATGTCGATGCAATGGACAAATTCCTAGAAAAACAAATTTACCAAAACTAACACAAGAAGAAGAAGAAAAACATTTGAATAACCCTATGTTTAATTAAAAAATTGAATCTGTAAATAAAAATCTCAATAAAGAAAACTCCAGGACCAAATGAATTTATTGGTCAATTTTTACAAACTGTTAAGGAAGAAGTAATATTAGTCTTGAGTGTGATAAAAGTGGAAACATCATCCTGTTCAGTGAGGCTAACATAACCTTAATATCACCTGACAAGGATATAACAGGAAAGGAAACAAATAGCCATTGTCACTCATGAACCATAGATGAAAAAATGCTAAGCAAATTAGAAACTGAATCCAGTAAAATATAAGAAGTGAACTACATCAAGACTAATTTGGGTTTACTCCAGAATTGAGGTTAAATTTAACATTTGAAAAATGAATCATTATAAAGGAGAAAAATCATGTTATTATCTCAATAGATACATTAAAACGCATTTGATTAAGTTCAATCCTTGTTTTTTGAACTTTCATTATGGGAAATTTTCTAACGTTCATAATTAGACTGAAGGTTGCAGAATAGAAGGTTAACTTACAAAAATCAGTTGTATTTCTATTGACCAGCAATGAACAACTGAAAATGAATTAATCAAATAATTTTATTTACAATAGCATCAAAAAGAATCAAATACTTAGGAATAAATGTAACAAATGTAAATTTGATCTTATGGTGGTGTCAAGGGTTTTAAAGGAATGAAGATAGATATGCCTGGAAACTGGGCTCTGGGCAACTCTCCTTCATAAAACTGATCTATGAAGGTACTATTGATTGTGAAATCTGTGACTAAACCCACCAAATCTGATCTTCTAGGTTCGATTTTTTGGTTTAAGCAGAATTTAGCTTATATTACCTATGTATATTTTCTCTGAAAACTTTATCAGGGAGTTTAGTTTTAAATTTTGTTTACTTTAAAAAAATTGTTCTTAAGTAAAAAAATAAATGATCATGTTTTATTTTGTCTGCACACTTTTTCCTTTTGTCTTTAAATGCAATGACATTTTGTCATACTTTTCTGTTAACTGAAGTGTGAATATGTTTTATCTGACTCTGTACAATGAACTTTTATCTTTTATTTTTATCATAATTTATCATTAATCATATTTATTATAACTGATGGTAAATTTCATGCTATTCTAACTGGAGCTTTTTTTATTTGTTTTTTTTCTCTTGTACATAGTTGTTGTGGAATTATAAGCTCAACCTAACTACAGATCCCAAATTTGAATCTGTGGCAAGAGAGGTTTGCAAATCTACCATATCAGAGGTAGGTTGTGAAAGAATTTTGTGGGTTTTTAATGGCATAGACAACTACATCTCTTTACCAGACCAGTCATTAAGAGACGAATGACTCAGTTACTTTACTTTTCTTAGAATTCACATCTGTATTGTTTAAGAGATAGGCCAGTGTGGGTGTAATTAGACTTCTTTTTGTTAACATTCACCTACACTTACAGTAGGATGCTGTTGATTCAGACAAGTTGATAATCAGGCTCTGTTGATCCCCAAACAGAAAACTACAGCTGTTCCTGTCTTCAGTGCTGCTCTCACACATTTTACAATCTGCCTGTGTCTGAGGCATATCAAAATGGTTTCCCCAGGAGGCTTATAAACATTTCTAAGTGTTTTGGCTATGCATTTGGATCAACTGAACCACAGAGGCGTAGGCTTCAAATAATAGGAGTTAGCATTAAAAAGGTGTGTAAAAAGATTGTTGTGTATATTGTTATAAATGAAGATTGAGTATAAAGACAAAAATAATTAATGAAAATGTGTAGCATTGTATGGATGCTAATTGGGGAAATTTTTCAATTATTTTTCTTGGCTTAATGTAAGCAACAAATATTAGTGAAAATTGTGGTATTACATTTTTTATGGTATTTTATTTTATTTTCCGTAATCAGTGATAGAAATTCCAGAAAGCCAGAGATTTCTGCATACTGACGTATAAGAATTACAAAGCAAACAGTTGCTATTTTTCTGTCTCAAAGTTAATAATCATAGATCTTGCCACATATAGGTCTGTCTTCAAACTACTCTGTTTGATGACTTAAGTTAGGGCCACTTTCTTCTGAGCTCTTCAGGAAGACCCTAATCCAAACGAGCCCCCAGCTCAGGTTCCTCATTTAAGTACTTGTGGGAGCTTATAGAATCTATTTTCGTCCTCAAACCTTATAATCCTGGATCAGATATGTTTTATTCTTTTATAGCAGGGACCCTTCTTCATATTTACCTTGGAGCTTCACAATATGTAGAATAGTATATCTTTGAAACATTGATCTTTAGCTTCCAGCTTCAGTATTTTCCTGAAACTCCCTTAGCGAGCTATATGCGTATGACTAGCTATGCATACCAGTATGATTGCCACATGGAATTTTAGCTCAGAGTATATGCAGATTCATCAGAATAATTTTATTCTTCGCTAGCTTATACATACATTATAAAGCTGGCTTCCTTATGATTTATACTATAATGATGGCCTGCTTGTAACCTTTTGGAGTATTATGGTTCTATAACAGATTCAAGTAACAAGGGCACTTCTCCCTTTCTAGAGAGAGATACTGGAGTCAGGGAAATTAAATATCAGGAAGGAATAGTTGTTAAGAAAACATTTTATTCTACATCTCCCTCCTTTTTTCTTAATTTTGGAATCCTATTTCCAAGGAGAAAAATATCACAAGAATACCTGCAAACTGTAAACCAAACTTTTTATTTACTCTCCATGATTGAGCCAAATACTGCCTGCTTTTCTCCTGCCTTATGTCAAAAATAGAGTGAATCTGCTCCCCAGCCACTTCAAAGTTTATGCCTATTCATAAATGTGTTGATGATTTAATGCTGCTTTTTGCTGTTAACCTTAGAAATTTTCCTTCTGTCATATTAAACTTCTGTCCAATAGAATAGTTGAAGAAAAGCATAGCCTTCTAATTCAAACACTATACATCCTATTGTAATTGGTGGTGAACTGAAATACAAATTACAAATAGTACTACATTTATGTATCAGTAAAATCTCAAGCGATTATAGGCAAATATACCTTTAATTTCTTATTGGGGCTCCAATTCAAATTGTGCTCTTGGTTTTTCTTCAGATTTAAACTGTTGATTGCGCAGTATTAGATCCCCTAGGAATACTTCTACTGCATTAAGTTTTCAAACCCAGGTGTCTGCCACTAGTCCTGGTTTTTTTTTTGTTTTTTTTTTTAATGCATGTTTTTTTCAGTGGTTGAATTACAAATGCTGAGATTTTTTCCAAGGAGCTATTCCTCCTTTCACTTTGGAAACTTAACTGTTTTGCTCAGGAAAAAACCACAGAACTTTTCCTGGAAATATATTCATGGCCCTCTTTTTAGGCATCACAAAAAAAAGAGCTCAAGGTTAAGCTGAAAGAATTTCATTCATCTTGACTGTTGAAGATGCATGCTGCTTCTTAAAGCCAGTGTGAGACTATTTACTCAAATTCCAAAATTTGCTTCTTTAAAAGTAAACACAATTTTCTGTGTTGAACTCAGTCTTTGACTTGGTCTGGAGTTAGACGTGAGAGACCCAGTGGCCTGTCGGAGAAGTGTGTGGTATGGCCTGCCCCCAGCACCTTGTGGAAAAGGAGATTATATTTGTTTTGCCCTTCGTACATATTTATGATAGGTGGTGTGATAGTGGAGAATAGTCTCTATTGGTTTAAAAAAAAACCAAAACATTCCCTTCTCATTTATATTCAAAATAAACATTTATACTTGGCTCTTTCCTCTTGTCAAAACTGCCGTTTTTGTTGGTTTTTTAACTTCTCTAAATGCAGTAGGCCTTTTCCAAACAACCTTCTGTGCTTTATAATTCAAGCCTGTAACCCTATAAGTAGATAGCACTTTTTTATGCCTGAATCCCAGCACTTTTTGGCTAGTTGGCCTCATTAGCACTTGTGGTTTGGTATGTACTTTGTAGGAACACTAACTATGTGGAATCACTCTGTTCTTAGTCCACTGGATCATGTATCTAAACCACCCAAATTAGATTTTCAGTGTCCTTCCCCTTCCTAAACTTCTTGCCAGACTGCACTGAACATCATTTTAAACATGATTCTGGTCCAGACCACAGTGGTGAAGCTGGGATTCTACTAAGTTCAAAAACACATGTGCAAAATCATAGTTAATTCAGACCACATTAATGTCATGTCAAGAAGCAGTATTATGCCTTTCCTCCTTCCTCCCCTTGGCCATTAAGTTCATCTAACAGTAATAGTTTGCTGTGTAGCTTGGCTAGGGAAATTCAACTAGACTTCAGTTCTGCACCTGTTTTCCAGACCTATTCCCTAGATTAATCTCCTCACAGTCCATTGCATCCTTTGCATAGATAAAAGGACTTCTCAGTAGAACCACTTAGAATGGTAGAACCATTCTAAAACTGTAGATGTTAAAAACTCTTTTTAATTATATATCAATAAAGCTGAAATTTTTAACAGCTCTTTTTACTCCGTTTGGACATGAGTTCTACCTAGCATTTGTATATGTATGTATTTTCTTGCAAAACACATCAGGTATTTCCTAGAGGGCACAACAATCTTAGTAGGCATGACACACTATCAACAATAAAATATCAGACATTCTCTTTCGTAAATGTTGTTTGATGTAACAATAGAATACTTTTGTAAAACAGCCCCTTTCTTTTGAGCAGATTAAAGAATGTGCTGATGAACCAGTAGGAAAAGGTTACTTGGTTTCCTGCCTGGTGGATCACCGAGGCAACATCACTGAGTACCAGTGTCACCAATACATCACCAAGATGACGGCCATCATATTCAGTGATTACCGTCTAATCTGTGGCTTCATGGATGACTGCAAAAACGACATCAACATTCTGAAATGTGGCAGCATTCGTCTTGGAGAAAAGGTATTTACTACACTGGCTTCACCAAAGGGGTCTTAAGAAATTAATAAATGAAAAGCTTTGCATGACTGGCATGGGAAAAATTTAGGTTTGGAGGTGACCTTTAAGTTGAGGTCCAGACAGCCCCAAGATCAAAGGCTAGTTGACCTGTGAATGCATATCAGCTGTTTGTGACAAAATGTTTTGATATAGTATGGAGAAATAGAGGAATGAATTAATTATCTGCTAAGAGTAGTGTTATCTTCAAAATACTAAACCACTTACTGTTTACCTGTAGTGTTCCTCTGGCAAAACGTTTTGTAGTCTAGTGGGAATAGTAGTTGGGTTAGGAGAAACTTGAGTTCTCAAAACTCTCTCTGCACATACCTCACTCTTCCCATTTAAAAAAAAAAGTTGCTAAGTGAAATAAGTCAGACAGAAAAAGCAGAGAACCATATAATTTCACTGATATGTGGTATATAAACCAAAAACAACAAAAGAACAAGACAAACAAATGAGAAACAAAAACTCATAGACACAGACAATAGTTTAGTGGTTACCATAGGGTAAGGGGTATGGGGGGTGGGAGATGAGGGTAAGGGGGATCAAATATATGGTGATGGAAGGAGAACTGACTCTGGGTGGTGAACACACAATGGGATTTATGGATGATGTGGTACAGAATTGTACACCTGAAATCTATGTAATTTTACTAAAAAAATGTCACCCCAATAAACTAAAAAAAAAAAAGTAAGCACACCAGGACAAAAGAAGATACTTAAATATTAGAAAAGTTTAAGATATGTGAAAGTCCTTCAACTTGTCAGAAGAAAGGTATTCTATAAATGTGACATTATCTTCATCTCAGAAGAACTAGTTTTAGTAAAGACAGGAAAGAAAATAACTACCTAGCTAGTCCCTTCTCCCTTATTTATATCTGATTTTATTTTTTACCTTATGAGTCTGTTGTCCAGGTCAAAATGGAGGTTTGACCAAGTTTATTCTGTATTTGTTTGCTCAACAAAAATGAAAGAAACTCCTAAGAAGTAACAGATGCCAGTGGGAGAGGTAGTCTGGGACCCTTGTATGGCATTAGCTATTAATTGCCACTGCTCGTTAATCTGCTGTTTAGGAAATATGACAAAAAGTAAAACCCATTTGTCTCTGCCCCTATTTGTTCGTTGTATCCTGCTCTGCAGGCTTCAGTCACTCAGAAAGGGAACATGGTGTAGTTTGCTGGAACTGCACACAGTTCAGATGAAGGTTTTAGTGCTGGTTATTGTCTTGCTGTCACCAAATACCCTTTCCTTCATATCAGCTCAGGGCTCTGGTTCTTTCACAGGGCACCTCTCAGTCTATCTTGAGAGCACCGTGAACTTGGCGTACAGCTTTCAGGCAGCTGAAAAAAAGGCCAGTTTTAATAAAGAAGGCAGATTTTTTTTCCTTCTCAGCAGACTCTAAAAATGGCACAAAAACACTTAAGTCACCCTGATAATTCAGGAAAATCCTCTGACTTATTTACGGTTTTGGAGATAATATCCAATTCCAAATCTCACTCTTTGTAAAATCTTCACATGTGTTCCAGGCATATTTTTCAGGAATCAGTGATGACATTTGTTCATATTTTTGATTAGTGGTCCACGCTTTAGAGTGGACCATTACAACTCACCTGTCTTTGTAGTAGTTCTCTGTTGACCACCAAGATTATTGCTGGTTAGCTTCCCACTAGCAATCTGAATTGTCAGTATAAAACTTGCCTTCAGTGGTATGTATGAGTTGTAAGTCTGCAGTGACTGAAATGATTCCAGAAAATAGTAGTGCTAGAGCCCAGAGGCATGGCAGTGAAGGTTGTTTTCAGCTTTGTTAAAATAACAAAAAAATATTTCTTTGGACGATAAACATGCATATTTTGGTCATTTTTGTCTTTTGCTATACTTAACCAATTAGGTGAATTTCTGTGTATACCAGGCCCCCCAAATCCTTGCATCAAAGGCTTTGTTGTATTTTGGGGACAGTAAGGTAACTCATGCCTATACTTCTGAAAAGCATGTTCCTTCCTATATAATCCACTCTGGTACTACCACCAAGTTTAAAAATGAGGAGGCATGTCCTCAGCCCTTCTTTGCCTTTTCTGATTATAGTTTACTTCTCTGAAGCCAGTTATTTAGTTATGAAAATTATCCTGAAAATTAATAAGTCAGCTTCTGACCACACAGGAGAACAGCTCATCAATTCAAATTTGTTGCCACTGCAGCTTACAAACTCCTCTGTTACTGGGTTTTCACGGACCTCCTCCAAAGGTCAGAGGAGAAGGGGGAGTGGTTAACCAGTTTGTACCCTCCTTTTATGAACTTATAAATGTCATGATTTCAAAACCATAATAATTTTTTCCAAAATGTAAATATATAGAAATTTTAGAACAAAGACTAAATATTAATTAGATCTTTAGAATCTTCTAAGGAAATATTGTTAAAATGATAGGACAGATCTCCAAAAGTGAAAGTGTAAATGATTCATACCATCTGACGAGAAAGTCAAATGCGGCATTCCTTACAGGAACTTAATGTGGACTCGTGCCACACTATTACTACTTTAGGCTGTTCACTCAGTAGTTATATCATTGATCATTCCATGCTTTTAACCAACTCTTTGAATAATTCAGGCATTCTTTTTCTCTCTTTATTTAGTGAAGTAGATCACAGAAGACAACAAAAACGTTGAAATTGAAAATGTATAGCAGAGATGAAAACTGAGTTCTTGCCTACCTTTTTTGAGATTAGTGTTATCCTTCTCTGTTCCTAAAAAAAGAGTGGAGGGGAGGGCAAGGTATATAGGGAAGAAAAAAACATTATCTATCAAACTGCTAAAAACTGATGAGGATACAGGTAGTAGTTTTAAGATAAACATTTGTCTCACCACAATGGAATTTTTAAAACTCATTGTAAATCCATTTACAACATCATTTGTTATTCATATGTCAAGCCTATGTATTAGTAACTTAACTTCTCTTAAACTAAGTAATTTTATTTTCTTGTAGATGATATGCCAGTGTATAAGTTCACCTCCCTTGCTTTCATTCATATTCAGTAATTATTAGCCAAACAGTTTTCTTTGTCAAATATTTGCATACATTTCAGTTATATAACTCAAATGGGCTGAAATAAAAAGCTCAGAGACTGGGGAACTGAGAATAATTCCTGAAATACCTTTATTTGAAAATATTATCTGAAGTTGCAATGAATGAAAACATCTAATGGAGGTGATGTTATGGTCTGAGACCAATATGTGGTGCTACAATTGCTCTAAGTAAAGTTAAATCTCAGATTCCTTAGGGGGTCTCACACCATGATTGTGCTACCTTAAATTCAACAAGAAGTAAATGGAACCATTAAGAAATATAACAGCCCTAGTTAATCTTACTGGTAGCACATTTAAAACAGTTATAAACCCAAAGTATACAGGGAAATACTTCGACTCATTACATGGAAATCACTTCTTTACCCTATGATGCTTGGACTAAAAGCTAAATCTAAATCAAGAGTTGATGATCATGCTATTATTTTCAAACGCTTAGATGATTCAGACCTGATTGCTAGCTAAGTAAGTTACTATGGGCTACTAAAATTTGGTATAGAACATTGTTTTATAACATAAAATCATGTTTATAATCTCTTGTGTGCTGTATATAATAAGTGACTGACAGGTTTCTGTCCAAACCTTTGTTTTTATAGTTTTGTTTTTCCTTTGGGAAGTGGAAATGGATAGGCCTTGCCTGAGTGGGTCATAGTCAGACAAACTGGAGTGTGATTCATGAGTCAGGAAGAAAAAATAAGCCTTACTCCGGATCTCTGTGGTTTCTGTACACTTTTCTCTTGTTATTTTTTTGTCACTTGTCTTTCAGAGTTTTGTTTATCTGTTCAGAATTACTCTCCAGAAAATCTTTTTAGTCATCTCAGGTTTCAAAGCATTGGATAGAATCATACAACTAGTGAGAAAGGTTAAGGTACAGATAGAGAATAGGAAGACACGAGAATCCGCTAGCATGCTGTGCTTCTTAACATTTTGGGGGTCAGCAAACCCTTTTGAAAATTTAATGAAAGCTATGAACCTTCCTCAGGAAAAATGTATAAAACCCACATATAATTTTAGGACTTTCATAGAACTCAAGGTCTAGAAAAATAAACGATGGACTCTTAGCTAGGCATCTTACATTCTGCAACTCAGATAAGTCGATAACACTCCTCTAAGCCTCTGCTCATCTGCACAATGGGTACACAGCTCTTATTCTCTCCACAGGTATAATAGGAAAGAACATGAAAATATACTTGGGAAGTAGTGTACTATAGAATAAATTCTATTACAACAAAATTTTTAAAATGTACTTTTTTATGTTGAATTGAAAAAAAATTTTTATTTTTAGTTTCAGGTATAGAAAACAACATAATGATTAGACATTTATACCCCTCACAAAGTGATAACTCCAACAAATCTACCCATCTGACACCATACATAGCTATTACAATGCCATTGACTATATTCCCTATGCTGTACTTTACATCCTGTGAGTAACACACACACACACACACACACACACACACACACACACACACACACACACATATTTTTCAATTATAGTTGACATTCAATACTATTTTATATTAGTTTCAGGTGTACAGCACAGTAGTTAGGCATTTATATAATCTATGTAGTGATTCCCCCCAGTAAGTCCAATATGTTGAATTGAAATTTTGCTTAAAGTAAATGTTTCTCTATCTTGTTTTAGGAATCTTTTAATTATGTACAGATGATTTCATAGACATGGTATTTTACTATAAAAAGATTTTATAGGGTCAAATATATGGTGATGGAAGGAGAACTGACTCTGGGTGGTGAACACACAATGGGATTTATAGATGATATAATACAGAATTGTACACCTGAAATCTATGTAAATTTACTGACAATTGTCACCCCAATAAATCTAATTAAAAAGAAAAAAAAGATTTTATATGTGTATATAAATAAATGATATTTACATATCATTTATTTTCTGCTACTTTGGTTTGCTCTATTAATGGTTATACGTCTCAAGTTATTGAAGCATGTTTTCTGAGATAGAAGATTACGACTCTTGAATAGAAAATATTTAGGAGGTGAAGTTTCTCATATTTTGAATGAATGAATGCTTATGGTTGCTATGGGGATGATGCAATGTACAATTAAAGGTAATTAGATGGTTTTAGGAAAGCTCTCCAAAGCAGTTTGTATAAATGATAATCTTGTTAAAATCACATTAAGGTAAATCCAAAACATTGACGTGAATATTACACTATAGGTTGTATGTATCGGGGTCTTTGTGGACAGTATGAAATAAAGAAAAGGAGAAAGAGGGTCTCTATAGTATCTTTTCTCAATGAATATTGTACTTTGTTGTTTTTTTAATTGACTAAAAGCACTGTTATCTCGGAAGTACCTAGCCCGTACAAGAAAGATTAACAGATTTCTACAGTATTATTTCAGCATTGGCAGGAGGTATGAACAGAGCATTAGGTTGATATAATTCCTTTAACTTTTTCTGACATTTTAAACTTTAAAAACTCGGGTTCCTATTTCTAGTGCTAACTAAACTATACTTAATTTCCCAGGATCTCTATTTTTGTTTACAGCATGCATGTATTACATTCTAATAGAAGATTATTGAAGACATTTGCTGTAACTTCCATAGCGTGGTTGGTTCCCACCTGATTTCTAAATAGAACATCAATAAACTAACTATATGTTGAGCCTCTTTTTTGGTTTTAATCAACTGATGTTTATTTGAAACTCATTGAGAGTTGTAAAATACTAGTATCCTTACTATTTTAGGATGCACATTCACAAGGTGAGGTGGTATCATGCTTGGAAAAAGGCCTAGTGAAGGAAGCAGAAGAAAGAGATCCCAAGATTCAAGTCTCTGAACTGTGCAAGAAAGCCATTCTACGGGTGGCTGAGCTGTCCTCAGATGACTTTCATTTAGACCGGCATTTATATTTTGCTTGTCGAGATGATCGGGAGCGTTTTTGTGAAAATGTGAGTCAACTGTGAAACTGGTCTTCTTTTCTTCCTTTTCTTTTTAATTTTTAAATACTCTATCCCAAAATAAAGTAAACTAACACAAACCTCACATGTAGAAAAGCCACTGAAAGTGGAAGGTGGAGTTGGTCTCAGGATAACAGAAAATGTTATACTGAATGCGCAGCCTTGATTTAACATCTGGTTAACCCTTGACTTCTGACAATCTCCACACATTATTTTTTCTACTTTAACTTCTCAATTTCAGTCTATTATACCTATTGGTATTCTATTTTACCAGAGAATCCTATTCACATCTATTCCATGGCTAAAACTTTGCCATTAATATTACATATTTATTTGTATGTTTTTAGCTAAGGTGTAAAAACAACAGGCTGTTAGCTTTTAAAACCAGATCCTTGATTACTACCCACAGACTCTATAGAATAGCTTTCTAACACTTTAAATAAAATAATCTATTATCTTTACAACAAAGGACTGAGCAGGGCTTGTGTACACTCCCACTTTGCCTGCTGTTTTGAATTAATAGCTTTAACTGTCAAAGCCACTGATTATAAGAATTTTATTGCCTCTAGCATAATGTTGTAAATAGGGAGACTCACTGACACTTCTTTTGATTCCCTAATTAGCAGTGTATCTGGGAATAAATGATAATAGGCATTATGGGAAAAATTCATTCCATCTTTCCTACAGGCATTATTTCCTTTCAGCAACGACTAGATTTTATAAATGGCTGAGCCATTTGTTCAAAGGTATTAACTATTATATTAGTTTAACAGAAAGTTCTATATAGGATTATGGATAATGTTCAATATAACTAGTTAGCTAATCATCGTCATCGTCATAATGTGTATGTTCCATTTTTTTTTTAATAGTTTCAGGTGTACAAAGCAATGTAATAGTTAGACATTTACACCCCTCAATCTACTACCCCCCCAATCTACTACCTCTCTGACATCATATATAGCTGTTATGTATGTTCCATCTTATAGACACAGGCTGGGGAAGGCAGAGTGTATAAGTGCCTCTTCAATCATAAATTTGAAGAATCCATGAGTGAAAAGGTAAGTCTTACTTTGAAACAAGTCAGTTTTATTCATTTCTTAAAAGTTTCCTCAAATCCTCTCAAACAATATTTTTATACATTGATAGCAAAATGTAAAATGACTGATAAAACTTACCCTTTTCAGAGGTGAGATACTTGGCTTTTAGTAGGGAACCAGAGCATATTTTGCTTAAGCCAAGAAAATGAAGCTTTAAGTGTGATATCTGGACATAGGGAAGCCAATAGGGAATCGGTGAGGAGAGTAAACTTGGGGAATTTTATGTGAGAATCACACTGAAGCCAGTCCTACATACTCAGGAAGTTTAACCAAACCAATGTACTTCATAGGTAATTAGCTATTTAATTTTTCAGTGGCTATCTCATTAAGCATTATCATTACTGTTAGTCCTCTGTTTTTGCATGAATACAAGAATCTTTTATGACTTTTAAAAGTAATTATTTTTGGTTTTTCTATCCTGTCATTTTCTTTCCTATGCAGCTGAAGAAATATTTTTTATTTCAGTTCCTTTACTATTGAATAATTATATTTAAAAAGTATGGAATGAAACTTCCAGAGTATTGTGTCAGTTGCCACTTTGATTCTGGTAAAATTGACGTTAGAGATACTGTTGCAGTGGAAAAGAATACTTTGTCAAGTTCATGTATTAGAATGTACCAAATCTGTATGTGTTTATGACAGCTGTTATTGATTGCAGCAACAATCCACAATTCACTGTAGAATTCCACAGCTCCCTACCCATTTACCCCTGCCTCTTGCCACACTTGTTTAGCACGCTTGTGTTCAGTTTTAACTGAATTTAAACATAGGCATTTTGTAACAGCTGCAGTTGTTGACATGTATTTGACCATGAGCCTCTACTTGTCCTAGAGGTACATGTGAGCAGCTGAACCACCTGAGCAGTCTTAATTCTTTTGCTGCACTCTTTATTCAGTGTCGAGAAGCACTAACAACCCGCCAAAAGCTGATTGCCCAAGATTATAAGGTCAGTTATTCATTGGCCAAATCCTGTAAGAGTGACTTGAAAAAATACCGGTGCAATGTGGAAAACCTTCCCAGGTCCCGAGAAGCCAGGCTATCCTACCTTCTGATGTGTCTGGAATCAGCTGTGCATAGAGGTAAGAGTTCATCTCTTTTTATCCTTTTCATTCCATTTTAGATTCATACTCTAAAACCTCTTATAACCTGTATAACCTCTTATAACCTCTAAAACCAACTTGTAAACGTCAGTTTCTCCCTCTAGTTGTTCTTTTGAGGATCCTTGTGCCTGTGACTCAGGAGTCTATCTTTGTAAGCAAAGCTCTAGGAATGAAGGCTTGATATCCTTAAGCCTTATTGAAGGCCCTTCCTCTTAGCTCAACAATCCATGATTTTGTTTTTCTTTATATCCCAGCTTGCTTTTTTTTCCTTCAAAGTAAAGTATATTTCTCAAATTCAAATATTTTAGTTTTTTAAATACATATTGTACAGCATTTTTAGGAGAATCAGAGTAGCATAATGATTTAACACAATGAGCTTTGTGTCAGAGAGACATGGCTTCAAATTATGGCTCTGTCACCAAACTAACTGTCTGGGTGTCCACTGTTTACATTTCTTAATCTCTCCAAACCTCATTTTTCTTATCTATAAAAAATAATATTACCTATGTTGAGGAGTGCCACTCAGCATGAAGACTGAGTGAGGCTATTTGTAATAGCACTTAGCATATAATAAGTAATAGATACTATTATTATTATAACTGATGATATTAAGGAATTAAACAGTGAAGATGAAAGGTTTACCCCCATAGAGTCAGACTCAATGTCTGTTTAGTCCAAAAGTGAACACCTGACAAAGGAACCAAGAAGGATATACAGAAGGTCAGGGTTGTCTTCCTTAATGTTGGCTCTCAGCGGCAAAACTTAAATTCCTAGCTCTTATTGAATAAATGGTGTTGGGACAATTAGTAACATAAGTGAAAAAAATCAATCCTTAGGTAAAACTCTAAACTTCTTGGTGAATTTTTTTTTGTATCTCGATATTGAAGAACTCCTAACCTGGAAAGCAATGGAATAACAACCAGAGGCAGTGCATGGTCTTGGATTGAATATCAAACAAAGGACATTTTGGAGACAATCGGAGAATTTTGATTATGGTCTGGGTGTTAGATGAAATTTTCCTAAAATGGAAAGGTAGAAATTATTGACTAGTAAAAGCATATTGTAGAACAATATGTATAACATCTAATTTGGTATTTAAAAAATAGAGTGTTAATGTCCTTAAAGTAAAATTAACAAGAAACACGAAAAGACTCAGTAAATAAATGGCCAAAGGATATGAACAGTAATTCATAAAAGTGATACAGATTGCTAATATTAAAGAGACTGATTTATATTACGTGTTGGTGAGAATATGGAAAATTGGAACTATCGTACATTGCTGATGGGAATTTAAAATGGTACAATCACTTTGGAAAATAGTTTACCAGTTTCTTAAAAAATTAAACATGCATCTCCCATATGACCCAGCCATGTAACTCCTAGGTATTTACCCAAGAGATATGAAAGCATCTGTCCACAGAAACTCTTGTACATGAATGCTAATAACAGCTTTATTTGTAATAGCCCCACACTGGAAATAACCCAAATGTCCATCAACAGTTGAAGGGGTAAACAAATTAGAGTATATTCACATAATGGAATAATATTGCTTAGCAATAAAAAGGAATGAACTGTAAATACATGGATGAATCTTAAAATAGTTATGCCGAGTGAAAGAAGTCAGACAAAAAAAGAGCCCATACCATTTACATAAACTTCTAAAAAGTGCAAACTAGTAAACTAATCTATAGTCACAGAAAGCAGATTAATGGTTGACCGGGGATGGGGTGGGTGAGGTGGAGAGGAAAGAAAGAGGGATTCTAAAGGAGCATAAGGAAACTTTTGGAGTTAGTTGATATATGTTCAGTATCTTGACTGTGGTGATGGTTTTACCATTGTGTACATATGTCAAACTTATTCAATTATATGTTTTAAAAGTATCGTTTATTATATGTCAATTGTACGTCAGTAAAGCTGTTTTTTAAAACATTTCTTAAGCTTTCCCATTTGGCATTTACAGCTCAAGGAAGGTAGGGCTCTGTCGTGAATATCTGAAGTGTAATCTTTTCCATAAGCTTTAACCTCCTAGGCCAGTAGGGATTTTTTTTTTTTTACCCAAATAGTTATCCTATTGATGAGATTTTCATTGACAAAACATTTGCATTATTCAGTAGTGTAAAATCTGTATAATGCAAAACACTGACAAGGTAAACCCTAGTCTCTGGAGTCTTAAACTCATTTTATGCTGATGAAGCTTTTGCTAAATTCTAAGCTTTTCAGTGTAGATAATAGTGTAACTGGTATATTATATTCTAGGGAAAAAACATGTACCTTTAATATGTGGTGGTATCTGATCCTAATGCTCACCATAACGTTATGATTTAAATCCTACCTTAGGCCGACAAGTGAGCAGTGAGTGCCAGGGGGAGATGTTAGATTACCGACGCATGTTGATGGAAGATTTTTCTTTGAGCCCTGAGATCATCCTGAGCTGTCGGGGGGAGATTGAACACCACTGTTCTGGATTACATCGAAAAGGGCGAACCCTGCATTGTCTGATGAAAGTAGTTCGGGGAGAGAAAGGGAACCTTGGAATGAACTGCCAGCAGGCGGTAAGGAAAAATGTTCTGCCATTTTGAATATCACAGTTTATCAGCTAAGGAGCGTCTTCCTGACACTGTCCCACCTTACCTTTTCTGGACATTTGTGACATCACAGTGAATATTAGGTACTAAAAACCAGACATGGAATATTGTTTCTTCAGGCACGTAACAGTAAAAGTATGGATTCTGCAGCAAAGCAGAAGTTTGAGCTCAGAATCAATAAAAAAAAGCTATATACTTAAAGAAATAGATAAAATGCATTGTTTGCTGGAATATTTTTTTTTAAAGGTAACGATAGATTGGATTTACTCAACTCAGAATCAAGGCAAACCAAGTTCTCGTGAATCAAAAAAGGTCCTCCACCAAAAGAGAACTTGCCCATTAGGTTTGATTGAGTTGAGGCTGAAAGAGAGCTAAAATTAATAGAAATTTTCTTAGTTTCTTTTTTATTACTAATGTGCAACATGGCATGAATTCCAGGCCTGAAGGGATCAAGAAAGCATGTCGTTTTCAAAATCGCGCCATCTTTTCTTGTTAGACTAGGGCAACTATGCATGGAAGGGTCTTTCTTCCTCTACCTCCAAACTCTACAGTCAGTTCTATAAAAATAGTTGGAAAATATTAGCATACTTTGCTTGAAAAGATAAAGTTATTCTTGACCAGGGTTCATAAACAGTTGAATAACTACAGAGCAGGTACATAGTATAAAGTTAACAAAATATTAAAGGTATAATGCCTCTCTTTCATGACCATTGTCCATATTTTACTGAATAAGAGTCTGAACAATTTACAATACCAAATGCAACAGTGGGACCCTGTACAATGTACTTGTACTTTCCTATACCTTCCTTTAGGAAGCACAAAAGATACAATTTAACTTTATAACCTAAATTAGAAAGTTTAGGCTCTCTCCTCAGGGAAACTAGCAAACCGCAATTCATTAGTCTTTTTATTATGTTGTTGGTGTTTTTATCAAAAATTGAATATTACTAAAATTTTATTTTCCTGCTAATCATGGAAAATCAGAATCTTACAGCCTGAAATACAAAATTTACATAGAATTTTGATGTGGAGTAAAGTTTCATCTTAGGTTCTATTACTCTGACCCATGGTGGGAAAAATAGAAAAATGTAGCTTCTTCTCCAAAATACCAAGCCTACCTAGACAGAAGGCTTCTGGGTGTAGTTCTTCCGGAGCAGTCCTTGCTGATGATTATCCTGGGAAACCTCTGTGACAATATATGTGCCTGGGCCCCAGACCAAGAATTAATCAAGACATCCTATGTTTGCATTTCATCCTTAATGTTCATGGAAAGGGGAGGGAGTATATATATTTATTTATTTATTTACATATTATACATATATTTTTTAAATTACGCTACACTTGTACTAAGGGGTACAGAAAAAAGAAAAAAAAATGGTTTGACTTTATTATGAGGCTCTAGTTAACCTCCAGAGCTTTTTGAAATTTAGCTTGTTAAAAGAACTAGTGACTCAACTTGAAAGAGAAATATGTACCGCCCACCTCGTCCTTTGTGCCCAGAATAAAAATGCTTTCCAAACCTAGATGCTAAACCTCAAATAGTGACATATGTAGTTTTAACCACATTAAGTTTAGGGAAGTGGGAAACAAACACTTTATTTGGGTTTTTATGGAGCCATGGTTTTTAGGAATTGAAGGAATAAATGATCCAAAGGAAAAAAATTGTCCTTAGCCTTCTACTACATTATCCATCCTCAGTCAAATGGAGGAATGTTTTAAAATTATTTGAGTGGGTTTATTTCTTTCTTTTCCAAAGTTTTCTTCCTTGATAACGGTAGGTTTCCATACCTGCCTGTGGTTGACCATTAATTTTCCTATTCGCTGTTTGTCGTGCTTTGATTTACTGATCTCTCAACAAATAGTAAACGGTAAGGCGTAAAAGTAAATATTATCTTAGTGAGTACATACTTTTCCAAATGCACCATAACCGTGAACTTAATAAATTTCCTTGAGTATAGCTGAACGAGTCTGGGCCCAATCTCTCCCAGATGACTACTGACTGCCCAGTCTAATCTCTGGACTAATCATTTCTCAGAAGCCTTTCCCCAGGTTTTTCCTAAGCAGTCAGGGGCCAGAATAGATGTATAATCATGTAGCAGTTTCCGTTCGTAGTGTTTATTTCCTGTTATCACCAGATTCCAGAGTGGCAATGACCCCTTGAGCCGTTAGCCTAATAGAGTCTACAGGGCATTCATTGCCTGTCTTTATTAGCTGCAATCTGGTGCATTCATTATGAATTCTCAACGTTTGCCTGTCAGTCGTGGATATTTAACTGATACAGTTTTTGCAGAGACTTTCAGATTCCCATGAAAAAGATGTAAATATTTTGGTCTTTGTCAACAAGCATCATTACTAAAATCGATAATCCTTTGACAGTAACCTTCCTACCAACTAACCACAGCATTTTGTAGCTTCTCCAAATTGCCACCAAGAACTGATATAAATAACTTCCATCCCAGAATACTGGGAAATCTTTCATATTTCTCTCATCTTGATATTGACTTCTTTTAGAATAGACAGAATAGGGTTTTCTTTCTTCATTTCCTTTTGATCTGTGTTCTCTGAGAAATATGTGATGAGGCCAGTATGAGCCCCTGAAGGATTGTAGGTCAAATGTATGAGAATCAGAGAAAGCTCCTACAGAGGCTACCTGTGTCTTTGACACAAAAAGTGCTCCAGTTCTTCAACTTGGAAAAAAAGGAATCCAAACCAGAGGATTGTAGTTTTCAAATTTGCTTTCAGTTGTTTCAGATTCCCACCCCAAAACACCGCCTGCTACCGATCTGTAGTAATAATGATCTTTTACATCTGTAAAATGATTTTCAGTTTACACAGCCTTCTCCTATGTATTCTTATAATCCTCTGCATTTAAGGAAACTGGAACTTAGAGCTTAATCAACTTGCCCATATTCTCAAAGCTAATATCTGGCAGAGTCAGAACTATTAATAGAACTCAGATCTTCTGATCCTTAATTTAGAGCTTTTTTCTCTGTGCCCCAACTGCTTTTTCCTCAAAGACAGGAAAAAAGAATCTCAGGCACATCTCATGCTTTATTTCCTGACAAAGGATGGATCAAGCAGAAGTAAATGTTAACAGACTATATTCTCATTTTCAACTGCACAATGACAAGTATTTTTCTGTATGATTATAATGAGTAAGGTCTGATTTACCTTTTGGTTGTATAAAAGATGGTTGAGGGAAAATAGGAAATTATAAGTATTCTTATTTTTTGTAATTAATATTTCTTGCAAGTTAAATGAAATCTCACATCTGTTTTTAAAAAAGCAGAGTATGCTTGTTTTAATGCCAGTGTCTACAGTGAAATTTAAATTCTAGATTCTTATAACCAAATTAGATCTTTAAACTGAAAATGTGTTCCATGTAAGCTTCTCCACTCAATTCTTGCTTGGCCTTCAGTGTCAGATTTAGTAATCTGATTAATATGTAGGCGGATATGAGGAAAGAGACAGCCTTTATATTATAAAGACCTTTTGTTTTGCAAATGTTCAGGGATGATTCAGACTGGTAGGCAAGTAATCCCCACAGTGGCTTAAACAGAAAAACTTGCCATCGAGGTAGAGAAACCAGTTGGAAAGTATTTGTCAAGAGACCTTGAGCTTGGCCAGTGGCACTTGTAGTACCTTGTTAAGAGTACACTGTGATATACCAGACTGAGTGACTGTATGAAGAGATGACATTGTTCTTCCCTGATATACAATTGACTTTCTTCCTTCTTAATGTTTTTTTAATCCAGCTTCAAACACTGATTCAGGAGACTGACCCTGGTGCAGATTACCGCATTGATAGAGCTTTGAATGAAGCTTGTGAATCTGTAATACAGACAGCCTGCAAACACATAAGATCCGGAGACCCAATGTAGGTTATCTTGTTTGTGGTATTTATCCATATTGTATTTTATTTGGCAGTGCAGCATAGGGAACATTCCCTCAACGTCTTTACTGGAATCTCGTTAAAGTAACACGTACCAACTTCTGTTAAAACTAGAATGGGAGTTGAGACTTTGGCTCTGCCTCCTCCGTGATGTAGAGATACCTACATCCAGCATTGTGATGATGTTTGTTGACAGGGACTGAGCGTATAACGGGCCTGTACATTAGGTCACTGAGTAATTCCATGTAATGGGCAAATAAAACTGAGAGAGAGAAACTCTCAGGGTAAAGTGACAACATGCTGTGGCTCCATACTTCTCATCCTGTTTCTATATTGACTCATATACATTGGCTACTTGATAATCATTAGAGAGTAATTAATTATAATTGAAATACAAAACAAAATGTGGTGGTTGGAAGGGGTAATCATGGACAAAATGAACTCTGAAGCTGCATCCAAGATCTGGGAAAGCTATAAGATGCTATAATGAAGTATTTGAATCTCATGCATGAGTTTTATTCCGTATGATATGATAACAGCTCTTAAAACTAGACTGCAGGAAAGAACAGGTTTCCTGTTCTGCAAAAATCTTTACAGCCTACAGCTGGCAGTATGCAACTATAAAATGAATGCAGTCCATGTTTATCATCATTCTGCTATACATACACTCCTGCTGTTCATGCTATGGTAGGAGATTACAGAAAGGTATTCTTCCTAAAAAGTTTTTCGTGTGGGTGGAGAAGATAGGCAAGCACACTTAAGACTAATCAAGTATATTTACCAATATAAAAATAACTGCATCAACTGTAAAGGGGGCAACAGATAGGGAGGACGAAGGGAACTGCTGCAGATTAAAATAGATTTAAGATACTATCAATTAAATGCAATGTGTGGACCTTTTTCTGGGTCCTGATTTGAACAAACATGTAAAAAGGCATGAGATACTTGGAAAATTTTGAAAATTGACAGGATATTACATAATATGGATTTTTAAAAATTAATTTATTTCGGTAGATAATGGTGCTACATTCTCATAGTATAGAGAAATATGCTTAAGTACTTAGAACGAAATGATAATGTGGTATCTGGGATTTGCTTCAAAATATCACAAGGGGGTATAAAGTTAACACAACCTTGGCCATAGGCTGATAAAGCTATGGGAAGGGAAAGTGGATGGCACATGATTCTTTCCTTTTGTTTGTTTTGGAAAATTTTCATAATAAATAGTTAAAAATAAAGCAGCTACACACAGATCTTGTGCAAGCTGAGTCCTAAGTGATAAGTGGCTCTGAAGTTGATAGAAGGCCTAATCATTGACAGGGTGAGTTAATTTGAGTGATTCTCAGAAAAATAAGTCCCTGACTGCCCTAGGAAAATAGCTAAATGACTTTTTCTACAGACCAAAGAAATACTGATGTGCGAATTCTGAACATGTGGTCAGAACTCTTCTATCTCTTGTTACCATTTCCCCTGTTTCATGCCCAGGATCCTCTCATGCCTGATGGAACATTTATACACAGAGAAGATGGTAGAAGACTGTGAACACCGTCTGTTAGAGCTACAGTATTTCATCTCCAGAGATTGGAAGTGAGTGTTTTGAAGGCGGAGTAAGTGTAAGCCTCCACCTGTTCTCCTGTATAGTCAGTATCCCTTATATTTTTTGAAATAACCAGCAGGAATTTGTTAAGTTCTAGAATAGCTGACGTACTGCAATCCCCTGGGAAACCTCTTTCTTGCTTTCAGAACAGTATCTAAAAGCAGAGGCAGCCCCTGCAGGTCTGTCCCCAAGTGTCCCCATGCACTGCTACTTTGGAAGTCAGGGTCAAATGTTTCTGATACCACAAATACCTTTCTAGAAAGAATTTTGCACCTTTGGGTCAGAATAAGCATTTTTAGATATGTCTGTAAGAAGATAATAGTGCATTTTTATTTTTATTGATTGGCACTGGGTGTAGAAATTTGCTTTTATTTCTTTAACTATTCAAAATTACTGAATTTATTCTATTTTAAGAGGCTCTTATCAGTAAGTGACAACGTGATTCTCTTCTCATCCTGTTAGCAAAAACATGGGGGTGGGGGGAGATAAAATAGGACAAGGATCTGTTACCGGTAGAATCAATATAATTATTGGCTGCAATCCCCTCTTCTTTCATGTCATTTTTCCCTTCCCACCTCCAAAGCACCCAGTACCAGGTTAGGCTGCTCCTCCTGCTTCCCAAGTTGAGCTTCTCCCTCATTCGGTTATTTAAGCCACTACTCTTCGGTCATTAACTTTTTCTGGTGATTAATACAGGTTTTATCCTCGTACTTGACCAGAAAGATTACCTAAAGAGTCAATGTGTTTCTGTTTCTGTCCCCTCAAATTTGCTCTGGAAAAGACTACAAAAAGCTGAGTGGGAATTTCCCCATGCGTACTCAGGCCATCTAAACAGAATAACAAAGAGGTTACTGACTTTATTACCTTAACAAAATCATATTTTTCCTCTTCTGTAATTCCTCAGCCATGATCAAAAGATGCTTCACAGGATTAAAAACTGCTCTAAATATTAGCCTCTCTCTCCCATTAAGTAGCCCTCCCCCCAAACTGACATTATGACGTGGACACAATTAAGCATCATTGGTCTAATTTGAAGAAGCAACAGGTTCATTGCTTTATCCACTGTCTCCAGAGTCAAAGTTGAATGTCAATTTTTTTTTACTCAACAAGCATATTCAGGTAAACTAAAATTATAATTGCCTTACCTTGCATGGGAAAAAGACGAGGAATGGTTTTACTAGAAAGGAAGTGAATGGGAGATTCTGTTTATCTTGACATTTCCTGATCTTATTGAATCTAGTATATCAGATAAGGTTGAATTTCATTCATACTTTGAAGAAAGTATTGAGTAAAAAATATTGAGTGATTGCTTCTGATTGCTACAACCCTTGTCTTCTCATTTTCGCCAGGACATTTAGTGTTGGGTCTCTTACTGTAATGTGTGCCTTACATAGCCAAGAAAACATCTTTGAGGTAGAACTTAAATCTTCCATATTAAGGTTAACAAACTTCTACAGATTGGCTACTGTGTGTTCATGAAGAACAAATTCAGGAATACATTTTTGCTTACCTGCTGTCTCCACTGCCCTGGAGGTGATTGTCAGTCTGTTACACCAGCAAGAACCTTGTAAAAACCCTTAGCGTGTATTAGAAGGAAAAGTGTAGTAAGAATGGTTATCCTTTAACTCTTAACCTTACAGGCTGGACCCTGTCTTATACCGCAAGTGCCAGGGAGATGCATCTCGTCTTTGCCACACCCACGGTTGGAATGAAACCAGTGAACTTATACCTCCCGGAGCTGTGTTCTCTTGCTTATATAGACATGCCTACCGCACTGAGGAACAGGGCAGGAGGGTATGTGTCACTGTTGACTTCATTTCTTCTTCCCATCATTGGTTTTTTCATTAATTTGCTATATACTGTTCCAATTTCTGTCATCCTAGGAAAACTTAGTATATCTGGTGGGGAAGGGTTGCTGCACTACTAGAAACTTCTTCATTCAGTGAGTGTACATAGAGTTGTTCTACCGGCTTCTTTCCTTCTGATTTTATGTTTTTAACAAAGTGAGTCAGGACATTTCCCGTTTTTTCTTTAAATTACCGAAATCTAACTCACAAATAGACAATTAAATTCTGTTGCCCTAACTTTATTTAGCTTTAAAAATCCATTAGAAGCTCTTAGCCAGGATACAAATGGTTTTTAGGCTTCTGCCCTTGGCAGCAGAACACATCATGCCTCCGTTAATGAGGCCTCGCTCACAGTACACTAGTTGGAGCAGAAACCTCTTGGTATTTGTCTGCCCTGATTGCCACCTCTTTCTGGGATATTTGTGTGCACTTGGCTCTCAGGCAACTTTTACTGCCTTCTGCTGCCATGCCGACATGCTGCTTGCTCTCCAGGATGGCCTTTTTAAGGCATTCGATTGCATTTCAGTCCTGCATTTGCCACAGAAAATAGAGATGGTATTATTCCACATGTGTCTTAACAAATGGCCCTCCGAGCTTAATGCAAAAGTCTGTTTAAGTTTAGTATTCAGAATGAGGAGACCCAGATATAAAGAAATGTCATACTTCAGTTACTGCAGTCTTAACCCAGTTTTTATACTACTATGTAAGAAAGTACAGGAACTTATTTTACTTTTTTCTTCATATGCTGAGTCTCTCATTAATCACGGAGCTCCTAAATCTTGGCATTTTGGTAGTCACTACAGTAGGAAGTTCCTTGTCTTATAAATGAAGAAAGAGTTAGAATCTGTCTTTTTTAAAAATATACTTCTTTTAAAAATTAAGGTGAAATTCATATAACATAAAATTAACCATCTGAAAGAGAAAAATTCAGTGGCATTTAGTACATTGACAAAGTTGTGCAACCACCACCTCTGTCTTCTCAAAACATTTCCATGTCCCCAGAAGGAAACCCCATGCCCATTAGGCAGTTACTCTCCATTCTCTTTCCCCTACCTCAGGTGTGTGGGTCCTTTCAGGAAGAGAGATTAACTGTACCTGTCAATGACAGCTTTCTCATAACCATTCCAAAAATGTTAGTTTTCATCTGTTTCACCCTCTGATAATTCTCTCTAACCCTCTAGAAGAGTCTGGTTCTAACTTATGGTAACTGTTGCTTCTACTGTTGCTTGCTTGTTCTGAGTTTAGGTAAATTTGAACTCAGTTCTCCTGATTTGTGTGTATTCTGGGTCTAAAATTGGACCCAGCATTGTACTCTACATTCATGGAGTAGTAGCAAATTAATTTTGCTGAACAAAAAACCCTCTAACCTAATCTGAACAAAGGCAGTTCACTTTTTCACGATACCCTGAGAAAAGGATGTTGTTTCATATAATATATTAGAATATGCCAAGTGTATAATCTCATTCCAAGAGTCTTGGGTTTTTAGAAGCCTTCCTAGAACATTTAATTCTTATTCTGGAAGAGACTCAAGGTATAGAGTTATTTGTTAGTTTCCTGACATTATTTAGTGGCTTTTGTTTGGGCTTTGGTACCTTGAAAGTATTTTGCTTGTTCTTTCTCATGTAGCTGTCACGGGAGTGCCGAGCTGAAGTCCAAAGGATCCTCCACCAACGTGCCATGGATGTTAAGCTGGATCCTGCCCTCCAGGATAAGTGCCTGATTGATCTGGGGAAGTGGTGCAGTGAAAAAACAGAGTCTGGACAGGTAGGTGGCATAACTACCTGTTTATCTGATAGTGATTATAATAATAAAGTACAAACCCCATAAAATCCATCTCTGTTTACTTCACAGACATGATTTGTTATATTATTTGATGTTTTCTCCATAAGAAATCCTCAGGAAATTTTTCTCTTTGGTCTCTATATCAGGAATAATTGTGCTTTTCCTAAGCAGTTAGTTTGTTTTTATATTATGGTTACTGTATTTTGTAATTGATCATTTTCCCTCTTTGTGTTACCTCTTGGAAAGCCTAGAGCCAAAGGCATGGCCTGCCTGTAGCAAGTATGTAAGATCTTATGGTAGGCATTTTGTGTACTAACTTACTACTACTGACTCCATCCCACTTTCTTTAACATGTTTTCCTTTTCTTTCCTCTTTTTTACTCATTTTTAATTCATTTTATCTTGCCTTTTTCTTTTCTCACTTTTATAAGCCACATTAAGCCCTTCTGAGGGAAGGCAGGGTATACATATACACATATATATATACATATATATATACGTGTATATATATGTATAAATACTGGTGTGCGTGGGCAGTGTGCAGGCCCTACAACAGTCCTGTAGGATATGCAGGAATGGAATGATTTTTTCCTTCTCATAATTGACAAAACTGAGGCTCAGAGAAGTGAAGTGTATTGACTTCCTTACCTAAAACTCAGGTCTAATGCTAGCCAGGCATTTGTTCCATTATATTATAACCTCTCCATATAGGAGAGTGTAGAGAAGGGGCAGCCTCCAAGAATTACATGCATGCCATGAATGGTTCCTTAGGATTTTGTGCCTATTTTTGTTGTTTTTGTTTTTTTTTTTTAAAGGAGGGGTGAGGGGACAAGGAGGAGGAGAAGAAGAAGACGTTCTATCAAATTAAGTAGGAGAGTAGCTTGGCTTCTATTTTAAGGCAGGAAACCAACCTGCTTCTTTAAAGGCCCATTAGTACTAGAACAAGGCATGAACCCAGGTTTCCAGCTTCCATTTGTACTATTCCAAAGCACCCTCTGGGATTAAACTATTAAAAAGTGACATGTGCAAGAATTGGATATTTTTAAGAAACAATATGGCTGCCTACACATATCTATTGGGCCTGAAAATACCATTTTCAGCAGTTCCCTTCCTGGACCTGCTGCAGTTCTGTTGAGTTTATTGTTAGAAAATGCCTATTGTGCTGCCTTCTGCTGTCTCTCTGAATGAAACAAGGGATATGGTCATACAAAATCCTAGGAAACAGTTTCCTTTCATGCCCCCTGTAAAGTAGCACTGAGGAAGCTGTACTACAGTGCAGCCCATCGCTGGGAAGCTAAAGTTAAGAAAAGATTCTGTGAATGGGATTTTGCCCTTAGCCATTTATCTTACTCCCGAAAGGTTTATGCATTTTCCTTTAGGGTTGTACGATTTCTGCAGCCCTTTTCCTCCCTTCCCATTCTATTTCAAAACAAATTCTTGCAGAATAGTCAGCAAGTTAAAATGATCTGGTAACAGAGCCCTTTGATGAGAAATAGCTGTTGATGTGCTTTGGGAAAGTGAGCTGATGTTACACTTAAAAACCTCGAAATCTCTAAGAGAAATCGTAATAGACTGATGCTACAAGGTAGATCCAGCTGTTTCCAAAGCCCAGACAAGATAGTTTTTAGATACCTAAACCCTAGTGTACTCACTTGTCTTGCAGGTTTCCTCAGAGGATCCGTGTATGTGGGGTAGGATTGGAATCCAGATTTGCTTGCAGGAAGTGTCAGCTCTATGCTGTGTTTAAGATCCTGGGTCCCACCATACTTTTCCCATAAAGAGTCTTAAAATATTCCATGTCTTTCACTGTTAATTTGTTGTCCAATGATCATTATCAAAATACAGGTTTAAAATGGACGGCAAAGACTATCAAAACACGGGAAAAATGGAATGGCAAGGTGTTGATGGAATGAAAAGCCAGATAACATTTTTAGACAATGAGGACACCTGAACATTGATTCTTGTTGGACTTCTGGAGGATTTCTATGGCTGTTGTACCATCTTGACCCTCTTAACCACCTTGTTACATCAATTATCTTTTAAACTATCCCAGTTTGGGAAATCAAATAAAGCTTTAGTGTTCTGTTCAGTGAGATTGGTTTAAAAAGAAATAAAAAGGGAGGAGGACCACTGAAAAGGAAGTAGACACTGTTATCTGAGCTTCCCTTGATCATTTGTGTAATTTGACCAATGCCAAGGGATTGCTTTTTTGTTTGCAGGAGCTTGAGTGCCTTCAGGATCATCTTGATGACTTGGCTGTAGAGTGCAGAGATATAGTCAGCAACCTCACCGAGTTAGAATCTGAGGTAAGCAGTTTGCAGCTCACAGAAGGGGAGTCCTGTCAGCAGCCTTTCCTTTCTTCTTGGTTCTACTGTTTCTAGACCCTTTGAAAGTACCGATTCTCTGTAAAACACAAGAAACCTCGTCAGATTTTATCTGTTTGCTTTATAAAGAAGAATGTTGTGATGCTTCCTGAACACCTTTCCTCATTTCTCCAGTAAAACACTCTACACATTTAGCCCTTTGGTTTTCGTCATAAATTAGAATTATCACAATGACTAGAACTTTTCCCCCCTTTTTTCCTCCTTTAAGAAAAGATAGCAACTATACTTTAAATCTTTTAATCACATTCAAGAATAACCTAAGCATTCCTATTCTCTTACCTTTAGCTCTTTCAATTAGGTAATTTGGTAATGTTTTTGTGTTTAATAAAGTAAAAGCCTGAGATATCCAGTTAAACATGGAAGATAGAATACATGTGTTTATCCCTGTTCCATTCTGAAACCCACTAAAACATTAAAAAATGAAAGTAAAAGAACCTCATAAGCATAGGCATACTTTTTAGAAATGCAGACATTATTACTGAGGAGGAGGCAGCTAAAAATGTTAAAATTGGCTTGTGGGGGCAGAAATTAGGGAAACAGGGAATTGCTTCTTTTTTTATTTTTATCATAAGTCTTTTAGAACGATTTGAATTGTCAAAATTGGCAGTACATAAAATCACATTTCTCAGCCAGTCGTTTTTTTGTGTTTTTTTTTGTTTGTCTTTTGCTTTCTATTTTTCAAAAGTTTATTCCCATCTTTCATCTTCTGTCATCTCCTCTCCCATTCTCATTGTCCCTGTGGGCTTGTGAGGACATTCTGGGGTGTGCAAATCTTTAAAGGAAAATGTTACTTCAGCAACTAGTGCTATACAGGGGTTATTCTCTGCTGAAAAGCATTTAGTGTCTGTTCCCCAGAGGCAGTGGTTCATCATTTGATTAGAGGACAGCAGTCTGGATTAGGAGCTTAGAAACTAAAGATCAGTTACCCCTATGTTCATTTTGAACTGCTGAGATTTTTGGAAAAACTTGAAAGGCTTTTATACTCTAGTATTGTTAAATGTTTTTTTCTCCCCACTGATCTTAATTCTGCATCTGCTTCTAGAAAACTTGTCTTTCAAAGTATAGTGGAGGTGCAGTTCTGTCTATGCTGGGGTTATCTAACTTAAAGATTAGAGTAGTTTCCAAATGTACATATTAGATTATTTGCCCATCAGGTGCTACTGATTCAGAGAAGGAAAATGCTCTTACCCTTGGTTCTTTCTAAGGCAGAATTAATATATTTAATCTTCTACAGGATATTCAAATAGAAGCCTTGCTGATGAGAGCCTGTGAGCCCATAATTCAGAACTTTTGCCACGTAAGTGATGTCTGGAGAAACAAGGACTAGAAATAGAACCAAATTTACTGGGACTCTGGCCCGCAAGTGTGTTGGACTCATCTTTGTCTGAAGCATACGTTACTCCTAAGCGATAGTCAACTTTGAGAAGTTAAAGATGTAAACAGAATCAAGAGGGGTGCCACCATCCTGGGAAACTCTATTTGATTATCCTTTGTAGGTACCCAGATATAGGGTGAGCAACAATTGTTCAGATGCCCTTTATAAGAAAAGAGGGAAGTGGGAAGCCCTCACTAGCATGGCTAAGTTGTTTCCGATACATCAGCCCAGCATTTGTTAGCAGTAATAGTGTCTTCCCCTTCCAACTCTCTCCTTGTACTTCAGTATTGAGTGTTGAGTGAATTCTATTACTTTATTCACTTATTGAACTATCTAAATTGTTCAATAAGTGAATAAAGTAATAGAATCATGAGGCTCTGACAACCAGGAAGCAATGTTATCTGCCCGCATCACCTGTGGAAAGGAGTAAAAGCACAGCATGTACATGTTCTTGTTGGAGCTGCATGCAGGGCGACTTGTGTGTATATTTTATTCCCCAAATGTTTATCCCTTGTAGTTTCTCAGTCTTATTTTGACATAATTTAATATTTTGTACCTTGTTTGCGAAGGCTCTAGAATCATTCTTGGTTGCATTTTTCATGGACTGGGGTGCAAGATTTTTTCATTAGTTGTTACAGATGAAGGGTAACTGTGCTTTGTCTTCCCCAGGATGTGGCAGATAACCAGATAGACTCTGGGGACCTGATGGAGTGTCTGATACAGAACAAACACCAGAAGGACATGAATGAAAAGTGTGCCATTGGAGTCACCCATTTCCAGCTGGTCAGTAACACCTGGCAAATTCTTCCTGTCTTGGCTGCTTGGGTGGTTATTGAATCCCTTCCTCTTTCAGAACACCAGAGCACCTCCTGTGAAAAGTCATTTTTTCCCCAAATATATGTCTTATTTTGATGCATTCTTTAGAAATGTGTTTTTTATCTGCTATGGCCAGACACTTTGTTAGGCTCCTGGAAAGTCAGTGATAACATAAGACTTTATGTTATTCTTGGTTGCATTCCTTAGGGAGTGTGCCCTCCAGTGGGGATAGAGACAGGTAAACGGGCCTTGCCTGCTTCACGAACATCACTTGCTTTGATAAGGTATTTTAGCCTTTCCTTGTACAGTAACAGTGGGATCTGCTATTTTGTGTTACTGTTCATTGCAATGGCCCAAATATGTATCAATACACTGGACTCTCAGCCTTTTTTTCTTTTAAATCATACTACAGAAGTCTGGCATTTGAATAAGAAGGTTAAACCATGCTCTTCATAATTACCACCAGTCTGAAGAAATATTCCTGGTAAAGCAAGCACGTCGTTCCAGGACAAAATCCAGGCATCTGTGTAAAATTGCCCTCTTCTCAGGACAGATAGCCTTTAACAAATGGTATTGAGGACCTCCAGAGTGCAGGCTCCAGGAGACAGTGGTGGAACAGACAAACCCTGCCCTGTCGACTACGTTCTAGTAAAAGAAAGACACAAAACACATTTACAAGTAAATACAGTTTCAGGTGGGCCTATGAAGAAAAATAAAGCCACGGAAGGGCTGACAGGTGAAGGAGAAAAGGGACTTCAGAAGGAGGTATTTGAATAGAAATGCAAGGTAGTGACGGAGCAAACCATGGGGAGATCCGGGAGAAAAGGGGCCACTTGGCTGAGGGAATAGCATGCGTGTGTAATTGGAATGGCATGGAACTGGTGTGCCTGAAGAAGAGGGAGGAATGGGAAGGTTGACAGGTCATGAAGCCTGCGAGAGACAAGGCAAGTCAAGCAGGGCCTAGAAAACAGGCTTCTGTACACCATGTGAACACAGTGTCACCCAGCACTGCTGGTTAGAACTTACCACAGAGCTTCTGACCTTCTTTCTCACCATCATTTTTAGGTGCAGATGAAGGACTTTCGGTTCTCTTACAAGTTTAAAATGGCCTGCAAGGAAGATGTGTTGAAACTTTGCCCCAACATAAAGAAGAAGTATGTAGCTTTCAGTTGATTTCATTCTGTTTCTCTGAAGTCTCTCTTAGCTACTGAATGAATAGCCAAGATGTCAGGCGGCCTTCTGCTGTCTGGTAGTATTAGCCCTGGGGTCTGCTGCCACTCCATTGGTTATGTGACCAAACGCTCAGATTGTCTGGACATCATCTTTATAGCTGCTAAAAAACCACAACTGGTACTGGTAGTTCTGATATGGAAAAGCCTATAGGCTAAAGGAGCATTTTTAATTTTTCCAGGTTCAGGCTATGTAACTGATGAAGCAGACACAGGTTGTGTACTTAGAGGAGCAAGTTGCAATGTGAATACAAGAGGTTAGCTGAATTGCTCCCAACATAACTCCTTATGTCATCTCTTCAGGGAAGGAGCAGAGGTTTTTAATGAGTTAGAAATCTAGTGATGAAACAAAAACTTTATTCATTTAAAATAACATCTTAAATGAGGAGAGTGATGAGCTCTCATAGCATAGCTGCCCAAATCTTTCCATGTCACTCTTTGCAAAGGCATGTTTCTGGAACACATTCTTCTCATATATAACAAGTTCCTATTTTGCTCAGGTTCCTGTACTTTTCAGAAATGAGTTTCACACTACATCAAAGACACAGTCCAGAGTTAAGAGCAGCATTCCTCTCTGGTCACGTTTTTAACAAAACAAGTATTGAACTGTCCTTGAATGCATGTCGCCTCTCTGGCCTCCCTGCCAATCAGGAATATAGTCAGCATTCAGGGCTGTGACCCGACTTTTATGACATATACAGTCAAAGTACTGCTTTTAGAGCTCCAAAAACACAGTGAGCCTTACAGGAAGGACGTTCAGAAGCATGGTAAAGGGGGTCATGCGTTCTGGGAGGTGGTGTTGCCGCAGCCGCAGCCCTGCTCTCGGCTGTCTGATCTCATGTGACTCCAGCCAGTCTCAGTCTGCTCCTTTCTTTGGCAGAGTGGACGTGGTGATCTGCCTGAGCACCACCGTGCGCAACGACACTCTGCAGGAAGCCAAGGAACACAGGGTGTCCCTGAAGTGCCGCAAGCAGCTGCGTGTGGAGGAGTTGGAGATGGTAATGCCTCGCGCCAGAGCCTCCCGGCCCAGAACCCACCGGGGCAGGGACTAGAATGCGGGGCAGGGGCGAGGGCCAATTGAACGAGAAAAATATTTTTTGCCGCACATGAGTGGAAGTCCAGAGTAAGAGTAGCTGTAACCGTGCGATACAATCATTGCATCAGCAGTGTCTGCAAGGATCAAGGGTCTCTCCTTTTTCACCCTGCTATCCTTGCACCAGCTTCATCCTAAAGCCAGTTTCCCTCATGATTGCTGCCTGCAATAACTGGGCTACCTCCCCCAAAATAAATCTTCAGCGTGCAAAAAAGATCCTCCCTTCGATTTGATTGTCTCAGTTGGAGATCTGTGCCCACTCCCTGGTCAACAGCAGTGTCCAGGGGCGTGCCATACACTGACGAGCTGACTGATCATTGAGGTGAAATGGATATTGGGAAATCAGCCACAGTGTACCCGACAAGGGGAAACTTCTTGGAGGTTAAGCCCAAACCATGTTAAGAAAAACAGCTAAAAATATTTTTAGTATGGTTTGTATTGTGAATCATACTTATTTCATCTCAGTCTAAGCAAAAATTAGTAATGAAAACCAAACACCATTAATATCACAAAAGTTGCCTTACCAGATTTTCACATGTAGTGGTAGTGATTTAGTGATAATTATGGAGCTGGCCTAAATGTCCTATTATAATTGAGATTTTGGGGTCCCTAGCTTTGAAACTAGCTTTCAGTTAAATAATAATAATAAAAGTAGAAGCCGACATTTATATAATGGTTTTAACTTTTTATAGTGGTTTCCACATCATATTATTTCATCTTACAGCGTCCCGTGAAGGTGTTGGCTTAGATGGTACCATTTCATTGTGCAAAGAAAGCCCAGGGCCATGTAGCTAGTTAGTGGCAGAACTGAAACTAAATCCCAGTTCTCCTTTCACTGCAGCAGCCACTCTCCTGCCACTTTGCTGTGCAGATGTTGTGGTTACCAGATAAGATCCAATCAACAAATAAGTGTGTAGGACATTTGACATCTCCAGCTTAGAATAACCTCTCTTTTCCATGCTGGTTCCCTCTCATGCAGACAGAAGACATCCGTCTGGAACCAGATCTGCATGAGGCCTGTAAGAGTGACATCAAGAACTATTGTTCCACAGTGCAATATGGCAATGCTCAGGTAACTTCTTGTTGTTATTTTTAATTAGAAAAGTAATGTTAAGGTAACATTGTAATAATTAATTCTTTGCTGGTGGGATAGGCTTTATCACATCCTATCTAGCTTAATCATCTCTTAAGCTACACCAGACTTTTCCCAAAGTTCTGCACCTGCATTCCTCTTTGTCTCCTATTTATTCTCTTCCTTCTTTCAGGTTACCTTGAAACCTTACCTAATAACCTCTTAATGATCCTTCAAATGCCTCCTCCTCTCTATAGCTTTTCCAACAGTCTGCACCTCCAAAATTAATTATTCCCTCACTATGTTCCACTTGCACAGAAGTTCTTAACTAAAGGTCACACAAGGATCACCTAGGAAGTTTTTTTTAAATACATGGAACAGAGCCCTACCCAGAATCATCAGGAATGAAGTGCAAGCGATTTTTTATTTTTTTTATTTTTTTAACGTTCTCCCAGTGATTCAGCTACCTCTTCTAGTTCAGGCACTCTCACAGTGCTTTCCTGTGAGATAATGGCTTCATTGTCTTCTTGTATCTACTGCTGCTGACGCAAAGTCTTACTGTGTCAATCTGATTCTCCTGTCTGTGCAGTGAAACTCTCTCTGCATTTTCTCCTTATCATTAATAATCTGTAATTTCACTTTGGTGTAATTAGGTATGGATTTTTGATTGCTTTATTCTGGTTGTCTCTTTTAGTCTCCGAATTCATATCTTTCTTCAGTTTTCATTTCTAAGACCTGTACTTGGTTCCTTTCATAACTACCTATTCTTAATTTTTGTTTACCATTTCCTCCTTTATTGTTCTGAGGGTATTAAATATATGTTTTAGTTGCTCGATTACCTTTTTGCCCTCAGATATTTGGTGATTCTTGGTTGTCCTTTGAGGATTTCATAGACATTTTGTGACCATGCTATAGCCCTAGCTACTACAGCTTCCCATCTGCTTCCTTCGTCATTTACAGATGATATAGGGAAGGGGAGATTTCGGGATACACTTAATTCACTATCTTAAAATCTACCCTATGGCACTTTATGCTTGTTTCCACTCATCTTTTTTATTGTAGTTATGTGTTTCTATAAGTTTGCCCTGTGAGACTCTATTCAGCAGGGGTGAGGACTGGGTCTAATTCATACCTGGCATCTAATGCTGTATTCTCATGTGGTAAGTGGTGAGTTGGACTGATTGTCCTAGTTTGTGCCTATTGTCTAATCAGGCTTATCACTCTAGGGAAGGGCAGAGAGCCGCGTGTGCTCCAGAAGGAATCTTGACAAGGAACGGCTCTAGACGGCAAAAGAAACCAGGAATCCTGAGATGGGTTCCTTCCCTTTAGAGTTTAGTACAGCCTGCTATTCATCCATTATTCTTATTCAGTTTGGTTTGCTACTAGCTCTGAAGTTGTAAATCTATAAATGTAATTCTCTAGAAATTAGCAATGGAAGGTATTGGGTAGAAAAATGGGAGATGCACTAAAATCTGAATGCTTCGGTGAAAATACATGGATTATCAATCCCAGATATACCTCTTAACTTGACCATAACTATTACACCCTAGATTATTGAATGTCTAAAAGAAAACAAGAAGCAGCTAAGTACCCGTTGCCACCAGAAAGTTTTTAAGCTGCAGGAGACAGAAATGATGGACCCAGAGCTAGATTATACGCTCATGAGAGTCTGCAAACAGATGATAAAGGTAAGGAGTCCAAAACCAAGGGCTGAGCACAGGGTAAGTAAAATTACTAGCATAAACTTCTTTAAATGTCAGAACAAATTCATGTAATCTTCCCATTTCAACCTCTTTATATGGCTAAGATGTTCTCAAAGTCTGGTCCCAAACCAGCAGCATCAGCATACGTAGGAACCTACAAATTCTCGGGCTCCACCCCAGATCTCCTGAATCAGAAACTCTGGGAGTGGAGTTTAACAAGCCTTCCAGTTGATTCTGATGCATGCTCAAGTTTGAGAGCCACTGAGCTAAGATAACTGACCTCACTTTGACCTAGGCCACCAGTAAATAGGTATCCAATGAGAAAATGATTGGTTGTGGGGGCATTGAGTGCTTGCTGACTGAGAAAGCCACCATCAGATGTCCTGGTCATCCATTCCCCACAATCGAAAGGCTTGTCTGTAAGTTCTTTTACTTCATTAACTTCTGCAGTGAACATTCTCTCTGCAGCAGGGCTGACGATAGCCGAGGTGTCAGGCACTGGGTTGATCTGTATATACAAACACATTAAACTTAAGGTTCTGACCCCTTATTTCAGCTTCTCTTTAAAATAAAATCTACTTTTCACCCTATCAAGTAAGTCCCAAAGAGTACTGTGGAAGTTAGAAGTCTCTTTAGCTGGGTCTGGTAGAATTGATCCTCTATAAAAGTGGAAACATCAGGCTCTGATTTGAGGGAACTTTTGGAGGTAAGATTTCGATCACTTTATTAAACAATCAATCAGCAATCCACATCCACATATTAAGATATCAGTAGACTATAATCAACAGATGGAGATGGAGTTTATTACTAGTCCAAAATGGAGCTCTGACTTCAAGGACACTAACAAGTGTACAGGGGCTAGCCGTGTAGTTAAGGGATGAACCAGGCGGGTCCTTTCCACACTTCCTGTTCACATTGGTTAGTGGGGAATTTCTAAGTCTCCCATTGGGATGGGGTAGATAGGGCTTGACGGCTACATGGCCACCTGGTCCATTGTTATATTCATACTTAAATAATATTTAAGCTCATGAGATGCCCTGTAATGTAACATAGCATGAAGGTAGGGGATCAATGCTATGCCAAGTAGGACACAGTGAGGTGAGAGAAAGAAGTGTCAGAACTACAGTAGAGAATAGGTAAAGAACCGGGAACTTGAGGCCGAGTGCTTAGCCTTTCTCTTGTACCAAGTGATACCCTCAGGCTGCTGCTGTCATAAGCTCCTCAATAAGAGTGATACAGATGGTGGTAATTGCCATATTTGGATAGCTTTTTTAAATAAAATTTTGATTCTTTGCAGAGGTTCTGTCCAGAAGCAGATTCCAAAACCATGCTGCAATGCCTGAAGCAAAATAAAAACAGTGAATTGATGGATCCCAAATGCAAACAGATGATAACCAAGCGCCAGATTACCCAGAACACAGGTAACATCTCAGCGTGGTTTTCCTGGTTCCATGCTTAAATAGAATTAAGTGGGAATGTACTTACTTAATTGAACTATAGGTGATTTGTTGCTTGGGACTTTTAAGGGAGAGCCTGGATGTAAGCAAAATGACTTACTCCTTCCTTGAATAGTATCCAGAAGAACGGAATGAAAGTCATAGGAAAGAAGAGGCTGAAAAAATAGAAAACTACTTTTGAAGGACGTACAATAAAAATCAGGGCTAGAGTTCTTGAAAATTCTAGAGATTTAATAAAACTTCTTTCATGTGGCAGACTACATGGGTAATCTGTTTTAGAACAGAGAAATTTCATCTCTGAGTTGCAAGACCTGGTACTCAATGGACAAGGTGAGTTGGCTGTTTTGTTGTCAGTATTTTCATGAACAGCTGGTATGTGGAAGGTTGCTGATGTCTGCTTGATTTTTGTGAAAACTGCTTAGAATATCGGTCTCCCAAGACCCTGCAGAGCTGCTGCAGATTAGAAGGATTTCTGAGGGTCACCACATCTACACTTGCACCAAATTTGATTAGAAACAACATAGTGAAGGCTCAGTAAACATTTAATGAATAAACAAGTCAGTGTTTTATTTGTGGTCATTGATTTAATATACCCCTTTTTGGAAGGTGGATCTCTGAAAATTTGTGAATCCAGTTGGAATATTTTATCATGTACTTATTTTCTGCCCTAGATTACCGCTTAAACCCTGTGCTGAGGAAAGCCTGTAAAGCTGACATTCCTAAATTCTGTCACGGTATCCTGACTAAGGCCAAAGATGATTCGGAGCTAGAAGGTCAAGTCATCTCTTGCCTCAAGCTGAGATATGCTGACCAGGTAAACTGGCCTGGGCTCTCCAGATAGGTGTGTTTATGGAGCCACCACTATTTCTGGCAATTTTTATTTTGGAAGTTCCTTAACTTGCTCCTACTTTCCCAAAGCCTTTTCCCCAAGCCAGGGGCCAAATAAAAAGTTGAAGTTGTCTAATAGGCTGACATATTTTACTTTTGTCACATATAGCGCCTCTCTTCAGACTGCGAAGACCAGATCCAGATTATTATCCAGGAGTCTGCTCTGGATTACCGACTCGATCCTCAGCTCCAGCTACACTGCTCAGATGAGGTAGGATTTGGGTATGAAACTGCTTGTGAACTGAGCTGGTCAGAGGAGTTTTTATTGGAGAAAAGTTCTTTACTCTTTTCCTAAGCCCTGAATCCAGGCTTAATTGAAGGCCCATCTTCTAGGCGCTCCATTGTGTGAATTCCTGGTTCTCTATAACACTGAATTAGACTTGGCACCAGTCCTGTCACTATACAATGTTGGTTCCATATTTCTCTACTGAGTAAGAGTGTTCTCTTACTATATCTACATATAGTTTGTTCTTCCCTTCTCCATATTCTGATTGTCAACCCAGAACCCTCCCAAGACTTGTCAGAAAGCTAGAATATCTCCCAGTATAGCTCTAAAGAAGTGCCTGTCCTTGGAAATTATTTGACCTCCTAGCTAGAAAAGGCTATGTTGAGAACCTTGTTCAACATGGGTGAGCTTTTGGGGATCATGGCTAAAAATATTTCAAAAAAGCTTGCTCAGAGCTGTTCAAAGAAGGTTAAATTTTTAGCCTGTGTTGCGGGCTGTGTTTCAGAACCTGTGTGTGTGTGTGTGTGTGTGTGTGTGTATTTCTACGTTGTGAGTCTGGGTTGACCCTGAACCTCCTTAAATGTCAAGCATTTGCTTTTAGTATTTTACTTGGCTGTAAAACCTTCCTCCTGTGGAATCGAGGAGTAAGTAGCCTTTGTGACCAGTCCTGAGATAATCTGACTCAAGTCTCAGGGTTGACAACCTAAAGATACGTGCACTGATTCTGTGTCATTCCTTATGAAAGAAAACGGAGTTTGGCTTCTCCTTCTAGAGGGAGGGTAGTGAAATCCACCAGAAATCTGTTTGAGAAGAGCCCCAAGCACATGTGTGGGAGGATCACCGTATTGGCCTGTTACAGTCACCAAGGTTCCTGGTGAGAGCAGGGTGGCCTTGTTTTTTGTGTGTCTCCTGAACAGATCTCCAATCTATGTGCTGAGGAAGCAGCAGCCCAGGAGCAGACAGGTCAAGTAGAGGAGTGTCTCAAAGTTAACCTGCTCAAAATCAAAACGGAAATGTGTAAAAGGGTAATCACCATCAATCTCCATTTTCCCCCCACTTGCTTTTCTCTCCTTTTTCCTTTTAATGCTATAGTCTGCATTTTTAGTAATAAAATATAAACCTTCCTTCTTAGAATTCTGTGTTCCCTCTTACCAAACTTTAGTTTGGTTCTTGACCATTAATCACCTATAACTTAAATATTCTTCACATGTACTAATTATTGGTGAATGTCTCATTTCCATGACTAAACCATTGTTTAAAGGGCACTCTGAATGCACTACCAACGCCAAATGTCAATTCCAATATTACCATTAAGTGTACTACTGCATTCATAAAAATCAATGAAACTAAAAATTTAATTCATTTCAGAAACATTAATAAAAACAAATGTATCAAAATAGGACAGCTAACCTTACATTATTTTGCAAAATTGAAAATTAAATAATATATTTGATCTTTTTTTAAGAAGCTTTATCTTTTTTTGAAAAGTGTTCAGTGATGTCATTGTTGAGTTAATGTGAATACTGCATGCAAATATTTTCATCTGCTGGAAATGTTTCTAATTTCTCATGATCTGAGTTCACTAAAAGCTAAATATAGTTATTTTCCTTTACCGTCAAATGGTCCCATCTAACTTTGAGGAGGACTTTTTGAACAATATTTGAGTTTTGTTTTGGGGGAGTTTTTTTTTTTTATTGTCTTACAGGGACTACAGTCTTTCTATTGAGAGAAAACTAATTTTTATTTAAGAAAGCATTTCCAGCCTGTCTTTACTTCCTGTAGTTTCAGCATGTATAATTGGAGGGTCTGCAGAGTTAGTTTCAGTTCTATTATGTTAATATGTCTCCGTTCAGAACTTTTTTAAATTCAAATAAGAATTATTCTTGCAGGAGCATTATGCTCTGTCAATTCATTTTTCCTTTTGAGGATAAGGAAGGTAAAGTGAAACATTTTGCAGATATTTACCTTTGTTTGGGAATTTTCATATAGCCTATTACTCTGATTTTCACATTTTCACAGTTTTTAAAATAACAGAATAACTATCACAGCAATACTAATATTTAGTATTTAATAGTACGGCATACCAGAATGCCAAAAACCCAAATCTGATCTTACAATCACCTGCTTTGCTTAGCAAAGCTCCCCAAGTGTATTCATTGAACTAATTGAACGCTAAAGATCTGTATTCTTTGCATCATCACCACATTGCTGCCTATCTCGGAATTGGCTCTTTTGTTAACCCTCAGCGTTCCCTCCTTGACTGTTTTGTTTGTATCTAAAGTATTTGCAGACAACAGACCTGAGGCATTTCCTCTGTAAAAGCTCTCTCTGTGATGATCTTCCCTTCCTAGGAAGTGTTAAACATGCTGAAGGAAAGCAAAGCAGACATCTTTGTGGACCCAGTTCTTCATACAGCTTGTGCCCTGGACATTAAACACCACTGTGCTGCCATAACCCCCGGCCGAGGGCGTCGTAAGTCACTGTGTTCACTCTGATCCTGTCTGAACTGTCTTGGAAGGACAAAGCCTTTCTCTGAGGCATCAATTGCAGCTACTCTGGGAGCCTGTTTGATGCTGGAACCAGGCCTTTGTGGCAAAATAAACTTAGGAATAATCCCGCGAGTGTGAACTGGTCTAGCTGTGACCTGTCAGGGAATCATAAGTTAAGCCACGGATGGCCCTCTTCATCAGTTTCCCCTGCGGCCACGTTGGGCTCAATACACAGGCTCTATGTGAGGTAGAACCTGGGCAGGTGTAAAGTTGTTTCTGAGTCATGCATGTCCCGTAAAAGTAAGAGAGATTTTAAGAGAGACTCTGGACAGCTGACCTTGGAAGTTAAGTATCATTATTCTCCGTGTTAGATCCTGGACCAAGTTTCCTAGAATGGGTTTAATTTTGTTTAGCCTACAGATCTGAATGCTCTGGTGGTTAGATACCCTTCTCCCCAACCTTACAGAAATTCTTCTGTACGGTTTCAGATTCTTTATATCACTTCCCTTCCACAGAAATGTCCTGCCTCATGGAGGCCCTGGAGGATAAGCGGGTGAGGCTACAACCTGAGTGCAAAAAACGCCTCAATGACCGGATTGAAATGTGGAGTTATGCAGCAAAGGTAATGACCAAGACAATCTCCTGAAGTGGCCATCTCTTCTGTCAGTTTCCCAATCTCTCCAAGATACTTCACTGGTCTTCTTGTCGTTGTTGTGAGACTGGCTGTCAGTGCAATTGAAAAATCTGTCCGTGTACTTTAAGCCTCCTTGGCCGTCCGTGAGCCTGGAGCTACTATGCATATGGAGTCCCTTTGCATTGGTCTGTGTCTGCAAGGCTTTGCCAGGACCTCTGCTTTCGGCCCTCAGTTGCCCATAGTCCACCACTATAAAGTGAGTCACCTAAAGGAAGGATGACTTAAGCCAACCATGTAAAGAGAAACTACATCATTCCATGAGAAAAGGAAGAGATCCAGCCACTCCTGTCATATAGCTTGTTTGTCTAATTTTACACAGTCTGTAGGAGAAGAATATGTACGTGAGACTGGTCCTCAGCTAGCCTGGAACATAGAGAATAATGGGATGAAGAAAGACATCAGAACTACACTAGTGAAAGTGTATGGTACCCAGGCAGACTTGGGCTAGGGGAAAGTCTTCTACAAAAATCAGCCTCAGTGAGAAGAATGATAACAGTTCTTATTAAAACTTCGCATTGCTTTGTAGTTTACAAATTACTTTGAAGGCTATGTTATTCTCATTATACCTTGAAACCCTACAAGGTAAGTAGAATGATTATTTCCCCACTTTATGGTAAAGGGAATCGTGACTTTAGAAATTATGACTTGCCCAAGGTGAAAAAGTCAAATCTCTAGATCCACGCTCTTTGTATCTACCTGCTCTGGGATAGACATTCCTTAAATGAAGAGAGTGAGCACAAGGACTCCCCTCCTTCTTGACCAGTTCCTCATGTCACCCAGATGCTTAAAGGTCAAAGGTAACTGGCAAATGGGAAAGACCATGGAAAAAGTCTTCATACCTAGACAGACATGATGGGCAGGGACCATAGCTGTCAAAATAGCGAGCATGCCTCTCGCCCCTTCCCCCAAGGGGACAAAGTCAGCTTTGAGGCCCTTGGTTAGAAGAGGCAGCAGAGACACTAAATTAGTCTTTTTTCCTCACCACTTTCTACTTTTGAGCTACTGAGCATTGCTTCAGGGTGACTCCACGGCTTGTTTTGTGTTGGCAAATGTTGACATTGAATTCAAATTAATGTGAAGCCTCCTGCTCTGTTCTGTGTACACGGGGATGAGCATAGCAGCAATCCAGACATCTCTGGGCCAGCCCCTCTCAGGCACCCAGGCTAAGGTGAGACTCAAAAGAACAGGCTCGCGTGTGTCTGGGGAACCTTTCAGTCCTGATTCTGCCATAGCAGGCTACCATAGAGGTGCATTTGAGAAAGCAGTGAGGGAAATTGAGGATGAAGACTGGTTACATTGTAATGTCCACCATGGGAAGTCTGTTCAGTCCATGTACCGTCGTGTTTGCTCTTTGGTTTCGATGTAAGGGAATGCTTATGATACAATGGTGAGTGAAAACAAGTCAAGACACAGAATTAGCATACAGCACAATTTCAGTTGTTTTTAAAAGGGAGCAAACATGATGAAGAAAATAAATCAGAATACATAAGAACCTGTGACCGTGTGCAATCCACTGAACCACCTCCACCGCTTGGGCTTCTGGGTCTTCATCTATAATATGGGAGTAATAAAATCTACTTGCGAGGATTGGTGTGAGGACTCAATGGTTGCAAACATGTTGAGCCCTTTGCCAGTGTCCAGTCCTCAATGTGAGGGCTATTCCTTGGTTGGTGGTGGTGATCAGAGGCTCTGATGAGACTCTTCCTCTTTGGATTTGTGTTTTCTAATCTTGTGCAGTAGATATACATCATATTGCGATCAGGAAGAAGATTTGTAACTCTGTGTTTGACTTTCTTGTCCCTTGCCCTCTCTCTCCAAAAGAAATGGTGTCAATGAAAGTAGGAATTGAGGGGAGACGAGTTTGAGCCAGCACCGCCCCCAGCCCAGCTCTCTCAGAGGGTGATACCGCTGTGTGTCATTGCAGGTGGCGCCGGCGGATGGCTTCTCTGACCTCGCCATGCAAGTGATGACGTCCCCGTCAAAGAACTACATTCTCTCTGTGATCAGTGGGAGCATCTGCATATTGTTCCTGATCGGCCTGATGTGTGGACGTATCACCAAACGAGTGACACGCGAGCTCAAGGACAGGTAGAGCCACCTTGACCACCAAAGGAACCACCTGTCCAGTGCCCAGTTTGTACAGCCCTCCTGTATAGCATACCCACTCACTTCGTCCTTCTCAGAGGCGGCACCAACACCCGTGGTAGAGCAGCAGCAGGTATGCACTGCGTTGTCCCATCTCAGACTCGCCCGTGTCCGTGGTGTCCCCCTCCCTTCGCTCATCTGTGCAGCGTCCGCAGCTGGCCACTTGGGTTATCACCTTTGTTGGCAAACTTGGGTTTACCTGCCTGTAGAAAAGTCTCTCTCATACCAATGGAACAACCAGTACTTCCAGAAGCAACTCACCTGACCTGCAACTCAAATGAATTTTTAAAAAAAAACAAAAACAAAAAAACCACCAAAAAAAAGAAATTTTTAAAGAAAGAAAAAAATGTATATAGTAACACATCTCCTCCAGGCTTGATTTGGGCAGTGGGGTTATTTCTTCTGTGTGACTGTGTAAAACGAAGGCAGGACATTAGAGGGGAAACACACCACCCAATATGCTATAACTGGGATGTCTTACTCATTTCTCAAAAGCACCTTTGGGTCATGCTGTGCCATGGACTTCACCAGCCTGCTTTGGGTCCTTTTTTCTTCTGCTGAAACGTGATGCCTTCTAGTTCCCGCCCTAATAGAGCCACTGCTGGTCAAGACCCCAAGGCCATGGGTATTTCTGTGATCTCCTGACCTCAGTGAAATAAAGCATGAGCCTCCTTAGACCAAGGGTAGGTGGGTTGGGGAGGAGAACCAAAAGTGTGTGACGCTGGTCAGTGCACCGATGTGCATCGAGAGGCTGGCCCCTGAGTCCCCGGACAGCAGGATCCCAGGCTAGTGCAGGGCTCAGTGGCACTGGGAATGACCCTGCTGGGGTAGTAGTAGCTCCAGAAGTCCTACCAGGAGGAAGTGACTGGCAGGGAGGGGACTCAGGGCAGGAAGGAGGAGCAAGGGATTGATTCACTTTGCTTTATTTTTCAGGCAACAATGCAGGTCAGAGATAATGGCTTATAAAGATTTAGCATGGTCTCGGTGTGATTGGCAGTCCCACCTGACCTTTCTGCAGGCCCAAGGCCACCTTCCCAGACAAACTCTTTTCTGCCTCTACGTGGAGAGGGCATGGAAAGTTACTACATTAAAATATGGAGGATTTTCTCCGTTGGTTTTTTTTTTCCCCTTTCTGTCCATTTGCTTCATACACCCACTGTAGGAGGCATTGGCTAAATGTTGTACTTTGGTGATTTATCAGTCTTTCCAGAGTCTGAGCTTAATGGAAGCAACAATCCTGGCAATCCTCCCTCGGCCTCCAGTGTGGAGGTGACGGGCGCGGAGTATAAAGAGGGAGGAGTGCAGGCATCCTGGTTCTACCTGGCACACCTGGTCTTGAGTTTGGGGCAGAGTCAGTGGCTGCACAAGAGGGCGGTGTGTACAGTAGCCGTTATATTTATATAATATATATTTTATTAACCTGTTAGATGTCCACAAAGTATTATAAATCGCGTGCCTAAAACTGTCTGCATAGACCATGGCGCCCCTCCTTGCCGTGCCCCTCCTTTGCCACCGTCCTTGCGTGCCGCCGGACCTACGTAACGTTTTTCTTTCCTGAAATGTGTTCAATACAAAGTGCGTCAGTTTGTGGATCACTTGATCCAAAGTACTCCTTGTCTAACCTGACTGATGTATATTTGAATACTGTGGTTTTCTTTTTTTTTCTTTTCTCTTTGCTGCCCTTCCTGGAGGCAGTGGGTTCCAGAAGCCAACTGTATATCCCCGCTGCCTAGAGTACTGCAAGCCACAAGGGGAGCCACTAAGTTGTTAGTCCCCTCAGACCTGCTCTTAGGGTCTTCCTGATTCTCAGCAGCTGCCCTGGGATTCTTCAGTCCCATAAAACTTGAAACTTGGAGTCCGAGCAGCACCCCCTACCACCACCGCTGTGGGAACTGAACTGAGCTGGTCCCGGCAGTCCACCTCCAGGGGTTCCCACCTGGATGGTGTGAACTACTGTGGCTTGGGGTTGAGAAGCAGGGATGTTCTCTAAATGCAGGACTAAGGTGTCAGATGTGGTTCACAGGACAGGATTAATTTTCACCCTTTGACGACGGGGGGGGGGGGGGGGGGAGGTACCATTCTCATCTCTGCATTCTCCCTCTAATATAGGTAAACCTTCATAGTTTAATCTGTCTCGATATTTCTGTTCTTTCTGAACTAAGAAACAATCCCATTCATTGTCTGCAGCAAATCTGAAAGTTTGGAAAGGAGTTTGATTCTTGAAACATTTGTCACTTTTAGAAATGGTCAGAATAGAAGAGATAACTGCCAGTATCTTCAATTGCTTGTTGCCAGAAAGCATTTCCCCATCCTACTTGGAATAGTTTTATATGACTGGTTCTTGAAGGCCAAGCAGTGTCCTGAGCAGTTTCCTACGTCCAAGAGTTCCAGCACCATCTGAACCTGCAGCCCACTGTATCTATTCTGCACTGCATTAGGTACAACAAAACAGGGGCACCTCTGCTCATAGGCCTTATGGTTCAGCCATGAGTAAATCAGTAATTAAGAACTAGTCAAGAAGAAGAAACCACGACCCAAGTGGAGGAGCTGATGACAGACTTTGGCATTTATCTTTTCTCTAAGCAGCAGGTAGAGTTTTTTGCCAGGGCCAAGGTTCAGGCACTTGTTGGAAATCACAGTAGCCAGGTGACGCCCCTGGACATTTAGCTGCCCCCAGTGTCTCAGGGACCCCACTTCAGAGTGCTCCACAACACTCCAGAGGCCCCAGGAGATCGGTCTCCTGGGCTGGAGGCACTGCGTTCAAGAAATCAGAGATCTGGGCCAAATGTAAGGGATGAGACTGACTGCTCCCTGTCCCAGAGCATCTCCTGTAGATGGAGGCTCTAGGAGTGAGACTACCCTAGTGTGTCCCTGGCCTTCCTCTACTATCGCTGCTGTCCCTAGAGAAGCCTGCTGGCAAGAGGCACCAAGATGGGAGCCGTAGCAAAGGCGTGAGTCCTCTGCATTCCCTGGAGGCCCTCTGCCAGTTCTGTGGATCCACTCAGTTTGTTCTGAGCCAGTGCTTCCTTAGAAACTAGGGGAATTCTAGTATTTAGTGAGCAGGCGTTGGCTTGAATTCACTGCAGGCCTTTGGCGATCTCACATCCTGCACTTACTCTTCTGGGGGACAGTGAGCTGTTCTGCCAGTGGGGAGAGGGATATTCTGCTTTCCTAGAAGATGCAACAGAAAATTACAATGAGGTCTCATCTCTTCCCATTTCCTGAGATCATGTAATAGAAGAATCCAGTGGTAAAGAGGCCTGTAGCGTCCATTTACATTTTATTGGACAAAATGAAAAGGGAGATATATGCTGACTTCCTCTGCCTTCCCAAAAGAAGACTTCTGGAAATGTCTCCCATCTTCCCCACCCCAGGCTGTGATACTACTTCTAGCCCAAAGATCCCCTCTATAGTGAGTCATCGGGGATAGTTAGATTGCTTCGTGGGGCCTCCTTTCTTAGCTGGCCTCAAGCTGCTCTGAGAAAAGAGCTTTGCTTCCCATTTCTTCCCGCCCCCGCCAAAAAATAAATGTTCTTTACATATAACTTATTCTAAGTAATCAGATATGGAGAAGGAAGCTAGAATAGGGACCCTTGGTAGCCAGCCAGCCCAGCCTGACACATTCAACCTAAATTTTGGCCATAGAACAAAAAGAAGTATATGGCTTTTTGAATGATGTGCATTTTGGTATGTTTACTTGTATTTCAGATTTTTGTGAATGTGACAAACCTCAAAAATCCCTTTTGTTTCTCACCATTTGGACAGCACCTAAGTGGCTCTGTAAAATGCAGCACTCCTGTGCCCTGGGTTTCTCCCGGGCCTTGAGGGACACGCCTCACCCCGGGCACCTCCTCCACGCTGGTCTTGGATCCCAAAGGTCCTGGCCCAGAGCTGCTGTTCTGGCCTGCTTCGCTCTCTCGTTTGTCTTTGGCTGGCCGCCTCTCTCCACTCCTCTTGGTCTTCCTCTCCACTAGGACCAGAGTCCCATGTTAGGGCCATCGGGTATAAAGCCGAATCCCCCTTCCTGCCCAGATTTCAGACAGCAGATAAGTCATTAGCAAACCCAGACCCACTCTTCAGAGTGAAAGGTTCCCCCAAGCCATCTGGTGAGCTCACTGTGGAGACCCAGTGTTTACATTGAGAGCACCGGTGTGGGACAGTCTGCTCGGGCTGGTGGTGACGGGATCCTGACAGTGCTTTCCCCTCCTTCCCCCTTTCCACGTTCCACCACAGTGCACAGGCAGGGCCGTTGGCATACGTGCAGTGGAGAAACCTCAGAGAGTGCCTCTATGTTCTGTTTTTGCCTTCCACTAACGGGGAATGGACATATGGACCCAGAGCCCAGCAGGCCCTATGCCAGACATGCTAGGCCAGGGTGGTTGGAACAGGTCCCCTGGTCAGATGGCAGGGCGCCGGATGGAGCAGCTTCTCCCAGCACAGTGTTCCCAGGTCAGTCCGAGAAGGAAAACAGACTGCGCAGCAGACGCTGTGTGAGATCTTAGGCCTTTCCCTTTTTTTAAGAAAGAAAAAAATTAAAATTAACAAACCTCTTTTGTAAATGGTTTTCCTTTCTATGTATAAAGTCCCGGCAGTTCCTTGTTTTTACATGTTCATGCTGTGTAATTTTGAGATGTTACTGAGATTCTGAACATAATGTGCATTTTTTTTTCTGTACAGATGAAATGGGAGAATTTAATAAAGAGTTTGCAGGTTTTTACTTGTTAAATCTTCTCTGTGCTGACTGGGAGGATCCTCCACCCACCTGCTCTGCTAGTAGATGTCGAGCTGGGAGCACTGGCTGAGCTTCTCACTGGCGCTCGCAGCTTTCGGTTAGGTTTTTAGTATTCTTGGCTAAGTAGGTCAAGCAGAGGAGGATCATAGAACTTTTAGAGGAGAAATGGAAGTCAGATCGGGGGTTTTCCGACTCTCACGCTGGTGTGTCCAGAATTACGTATCCTACTAATGTGTTTAAGCCGTGTTCTGAGGCTCCTTCCTGGGGAAACCCCCCCCCACACCCAGAACCTTCCTATTGACACGATACATGGATGGTGCCTAGTCTAGTGGCCGCCTTCCCATTCAGGCCCAAGGCTAGACAGCATTTATTTTCTGCCATGTCCCCTTTTAGTCCGTCCTTGCCTGGCGAGTCCTCGGGTCAGTGACGGCTGTGACACCCTTGCTGAGCCGTTTCTTCTACCTCCTCCCCTCTCAGCAAAGCTCATTTGTATCTGGGTGTTTAAAAAGTAATAGCTTAATGAATTTGCACGGTAGCAAAGATTTCTTAAAATCGTAATGTTCATACTAGGATTTGAGTAAGGGGATGTTCAATGAGGAAAGAAGAGTAACCTGGGACCCAGGGTTTCTTCTCACACTCAAATCTATTTCATCAGCTGTCGCTTACGAGGTGGTGGGCCTGGGTATAGAGTGGAGGCCGGGAGAAGGGGAAGAGTGGAAGGAAGGGGAAAGAGTGTTTGGGGGCCTCTAGGGTCCCCCCTCTACATAGGGAGCTCTGGGCAGCTATCAGCCCTTAATGGGAAGAGTCTGGCACCAGGTGTTTCTGAGTGTCCTGGAGAAGCTGCCTCTTTGGTGTAAGTGTGGAAAGTGAGGTTCAAGGTTCAGGTTTCCCTTCCCGGGACCCCACGAGGGAGAAGTGACTTCCTAGCCCAGCTGCACTCAGCCCCTCAAGGGGTGCTCAGCAGCAATGGGGAACACGCCGCCCTGCGGAAGCATCAGCAATCTCAGAAGGAATCGCCACACCCCAAATTTGTGTTTGTGATTTTTCTGGTAAAAGATCCTTGGCCAACTTCAATCCTCAGGCATTTAGCATTAGTTCTCAAAAGGGACTAAGAATAAAAGGGGTTTAGCCAAAAGGGGGAGAACCTTAGGCCATCCAACTCTCCCACTTGGATGAAGAGTGAGGTGCAGAGAGGCGGAGAGACCTTGCTTTCACAGACAGCTAACTAGCAGCAAAAGGTCGTACACTTTCCCCTCTGATTTTGGCAATTGTGTGACCAAACTAAAACCCCAGCCCAGGCTCCGGGTGGAGACGGCTTACCTGACCGCCAGTCTGCAGACTGGACAAGCCTCCTGTGGGAGCTGTTGGCCTTGGTCCTGGCTTCCCACCTCCTTGCCCCAAACAACCTACAGCACAGCAGTGTCCTCTCAAATTCCCTGTATTTGTGGAGAAACTCAAAAGTCTGGGAGAGAACAAAAGGTACAGACTCGGAGGAGGGAGGCTGGAGGCAGGAGGGAGAGGCCAGGGCAGGGGCAGTTCCTCGGAGGATGTGAAAGCTGCTGGGGCTCCGCCCCTTGCACTGCAGGTCCCTGGCACCTTCCACCTGCCTGCATCCTGGAACTGGGGGCTGCTCCCTGAACCTCTAGCGTGAGGGGCTCGGTAGGGTGGGCAGCAATTCCCTCAAAGAGCAGCCAGGGCCAGGCCATAGAGCAGAGGCGCACACAGCAGCCCCATGTAACAGTAGGTGACTCAGCGAGGGTCTGTCCCAGCTCCATGAGAGACAGGCACGGTGAAAGGTGGGCCCACCCAGCCCTCTGACACTGCATTTTCATGGGCTTATCCCCACCACTCTGCCTCCTTCCTAAGAGCTTTTTCTCGCTCACTTTATCCTTCTAGAGGTTGAGTTATTCCCCATTCACAGATGGAAAAGTTAGACTTAAGTTCTATAAGGGCAAAGATGGATTGGACGCGTGTGGTTAGTAGGTGGGTGGGTCTGAGACCAAGACCAAGACTCATCCGCGGAGCACAGAGAGTTGGGGGCACAGCCAGGACTAGGACTAGCCCCAGGTGCTCTCGACTGGGTCTGCTCACTTCCCAGACGTGCCAGTGGGAGGGCTCCTCTCCTCTCGGAGCTCCACAAAGTGTGTGTTCCTGTCCTTTGAGCCTTAGCACAGTCGTCCTTTTGCTCTAAACCTTGGTTCAGTGTCTGACCTAGCCTTCTAGATGCCCTCATGTTTGGACTATGTTCCAGCCATCTCTGCCCTAGCAAATACTTAGTCCTCCATAAATATTTGTTGAATGGGTCAGTTTGACATGGAAAAATCATGTCTTCACCACGTAGGGGGTCCTAAGACCTAGGACAATGTCTGGGGGTCTGTACCAAGGGGAATACCTCCCGTGTTATGCGTCTCTGTCCGATTCTCCGAGTCCAGCCTTCTGCACTCTACAAAGAGCAGATGCCCTTCCAGTAACTTCCCTCTGCTGTATCCCCCAAAGGAAGTAAACAGGCATTCAGCATAAGAGAGCACAGAAGCCAAGAGTGACCAAGTGGGTGTTAGGACCTCACAAGTAGCTGGTCCCACCATGTTTTTTAGGCCTCACCTGGAGGCAGGGGCAGAGCCAGAGTGCTTGGCCACACACAGCAGTGCCTATTCTGACCTTCCGGGTAGCCAGGGGGTGATCTGAATGTCTAAGTGCCGGATGGTGGCATCAGGAAGACTGCAGCATAGCCCCTGGGTCCTCTGTACTCACCTTGGCCCGGGCAGGGGCAGCCAACACCCGAGGTCCCGCTCTGGTGCAGGCCTTGGCAGGTCACAGACATCCCTGCCTGTCCCGAGGCAGCTGCAGCCAGCTGGCCATGAGATCCCCAGCTCCCCCAGTGAACGCCTCTTCCTTGTGTTGGCCTCTCATGACCCAGGAGCCCCTCAGAGGGTCAGGGTCGTGTCCTGGGGCCACACAATTCACGGAAGGGAGGGCCAGAGGCTGGGATGAGCAGGCTCAGCTGGGGTGGCCAGAGAGCTGGACATTGCATCTCAGCGGTGGGCAGTGAAGGGAAGCAGGATGTCATCCACCGCCAGCAGCCTCTTTCAGACCCACTCGTAGTCCTGCTGCATCCTTTTCCTTCCCAGGGCCTGTGGAGACTTCTTCCCTCCCTCTGTGGCCTTCCCTTGCCTCTCCCAGAATCTACTTTGCCCCACAGCTAGCCTTTTAGCTTATTCCGCAGAACATGAGCTCTGAGCTTACCACATGCACTTTCCTACAGAGCAAAGGAAGGGAATCAATTTCATGTTCTTGATTAGGCTTTCCTTCCAGGTCATAAAAATCTGGGTTTAAGGTGTCTGTGTCCATCGTCAAATATTCCTGGTCAGTTCCCGCATCAAGAAGCTTGAGCGTCCACTCTTTTGAGCCTTCCTTTTCTCCTTCCCCCATCAACCCGAAGTTCCTCCAAAGGGGCTTCACCATCTACACCTTTCTTCCCAAGCCCACTGTCACTCGCCTCATTGCAGTCCTACACACCAAGGGCCCCAGCACCCTACACCCTCAGACTCACCCTGATAGAGCAGACAGGTATTTTCTCAAAGATATACTGGCCTGAAAACCACATGGTGCCATAGGAAGTGCCCTCATCAGGGCTGGCATTGCCCACGGTAAGGCGTGCGGAATTCTGGGCTGGGACTATCTCTGCCAGGAAGCAGGTGTTCACACCCAAACCATAGGTTGGGGGAGCCCCTTCTTGCTGACTCAATAGAAAGGTGGGGCCATCCCCCATCATCTGCTGGTACCCAGACAAGACAAGGGCCCTTGCAGGGTTGCCCCGTACCACACACCAGATGTGTGGGTTGCCTGGTCCACTCACCAAAGAAGAGTGAGGCTGGAATATAGAGGGCTAGAAAACCCCTGAGAAGGCAGAGAGGACAGAGTCAAAATAACTTTGTGGCCATTTATTAGGCATTTACTCTCAGCTCAGACTAGTGTGAGGTCTTTCTAGAGAGCTGTTTGGCAATACCTATGAAAATTGTTCATCATACCCTCTGATCTATTTCCATAAATTTATCCTATAAAAATAATTTAATTCATGTATATTGGTATACCTACAAGGATGATTATTATTACAGTCTTTATAGTAATGAGAAACTAAACTATAATTAGAGCAGAGGTTAAATTTTAAAATGAGACACCCATATGATGCAATCTTTTGCAGTCCTCAAAAAGAAAAGTGTAGAACTTCTACTTCTGGGTAGGATAGAGTAGGTTGTAGCTGATTAATATTCCCAGTGAGAACAACCAGTAAAACCAGTGAAACAGATGATTTTTGTGGTTTAAGAGAGTTGTAGAAGCACCAGTAACCAGGGGAGTTAAGATGGTGAAGAAGGGAGAACGAAGAAGAGCCAAACTGACAGTCTGCAGCCATTTTCATTTGCCAACTCTGGCAAGAGGCTGAGGATTCAGGATTTCCCCGGGCAGAAGACTTCAGGTGGTTCAAGAGAAATTAGCAGGGGTTTTGTTTTTGTTTTTGTTTTTTTTAAATAGTCTCACAGCCTAGAGTGACAAAATTGAAGGTTTGAGGGACCTCAAAAATATGTTAGGGTTTCACACCATTTACTGAAGTCTGAAATTTTACAAAATGGGAACCTGAAAAGCTAAGCCCAAACCTCTGTAAAGCAGGGCAGAAGTTCTGCAGAATCACAGTGCTGAGAAGATAAAGATGAGAGTTCAAGATCTCTCAAAAGAAGAGACCCCAGTGAACTACCAGGACGTCAGTGGAAAGCCCTAAAGGGCAAGGCCTTAAGAACAGAGACAAATGAAAAGTAGATGGAATTCTGTCAAAACGGCCTTTGATGGACTTCCAACTAATAATTGTAAAAGGAATTATGGAATTCAAAAATCATTTGACAACAGCCATGGTAATAATTCCTCAGGAAAGGAACATCAATAGGTGATAAAACTAATCTGAACATTTTGGGATTTTGGTTTGTGTGTGTGTGTGTGTGTGTGTGTGTGTGTGTGTGTGTGTGTGTGTGTGTTTTTGAGAACAAGGTAATTACATATTCTCAAAGTACCTCCCTGCAAATTACTTGTTAACTACACAGAAAAAATGGAATTTGCCAAGGAGAAACCTGGCAGACACAGCTTAAACACATGGAATGGGACAAATAGACATCACGTGCCTCCTGATGTAATGCATTGAGGACACAACCTCCTTTTTGTGGAATTCCTGTCAAAAACGCATAGCCTGAATCTAGTCATGAGAAAACATCAGACAAACCCAAACTGAGGGACATCCTACAAAATATTAATAACTGGTCAGCTTGCTCTCATGAAAGAGAAAAAGAGTATGGAACTGTTACAGATTAAAGGAGACTAAAGAGACATGAAAACGAAATGCAGTGTGTGATCCTGGATTGGATCCTGGATCAGATAATTTTTTTTTATTTTGCTCTAAAGAATATTGATGGGAGAATTGGTGAAATTTGAATAAGACTTGTAAGTTAAATAATATTTTATTGTCAATTTCCTGATTTTGATCATTGAACTCTGTTGTACTAAGACTGATTGTTGGTTTGTCATCAGAAATGATGGGAGCCAGAAGACAGTGAAAAGACATATTTAAAGTTATAGTGTGAAAAAAACTGCCAACATAGAAATTTTTCACCTAATGAAAATAGCCTTTAAAATAAAGATGTTCTCAGATAAAGAAAAGCTGAGAGAATTTTTCACCGCCAGACTTGCACAAAAGGAATCTTAAAATCTTCAGACAAAAGAGAAATAAATGATCCTATGTGGAAATATGAAGGAATGAAGAGTACTAAAAAGGGTAAATATGTAATTAAATATAAATAAATATTGTCTGTACAAAGCAATAGAAATGTTTTAAAAATATTTATGGACTTACCCTGTTTCCCTGAAAATAAGACCTAGCTGAACAATCAGCTCTAATTCGCCTTTTGGAGCAAACATTAATATAAGACACAGTCTTATTTTATTATAATATAAGAACCAAGTCTAACAATATAATATAATATGATATAATATACCATGTCTTATATTAATTTTTACTCCAAAAGATGCATTACAGCTGATTGTCCAGCTAGGTCTTATTTTCGGGAAAACAGGGTAAAATGTCTGTAAAAACAACTCAAAAGTGGGGAGGAGGCAAGTGAAGTTAAAGTGCTCTAAAGTTCTAGACAATTGGAGAAGGGATCGAAGTAACACTATTAGACTACTAAATCAGAAATGCACATTTTAATCTGTAGGAGTAACCACTAAAGGATAATTTAAAATGTATAAATAGCAAGTTATTAGAGGAGAGAATAACAAAAACAAGAAGAGAAACATAAACAAATAATATAGTAGATATAAACCTAAATATATTAGTAATTATACCAAATATCAGTGGACTAGATTCTGCAATTAAAAGACTAAGAAAGCCAGAATGGATTTAAAAACAACTACATACTGCTAACAAAAGATACACCTTAAATATTAGGACATCAAAAGATTGAAAGTAAAAACATTAGTATAACTGGTGTAGATAACTAATATCAGACCAAGTAGACTTTAAGGCAAGAAACATTAGAGATAAAGGTGTACACCTAATAATATAAAAGTGTCAATCTTGGCTGGCTGTTTAGCTCAGTTGGTTAGAGCACATGCTCTTAACAACAAGGTCGCCGGTTCGATTCCCACGTGGGTCAGTGAGCTGCGCCCTCCACAACTAGTTTGAAGGTAACGACTTGAGCTGAGTTGCCTGTGGGCAGCCGGTGGCTCAGTTGGTTGGAGCATGTGCTCTTAATAACAAGGTTGCCGGTTTGATTTCCACATGGGATGGTGGGCTGTGCCCCTTGCAAGTAGGCTGAAAACAGTGACTGGACTTGGAGCTGAGCTGCGCCCGCCACAGCTAGATTGAAGAAGGATGACTTGACTTGGAGCTGATGGGTCCTGGAAAAATCACACTGTTACCCAATAAAATTAAAAAAAAAAAAAAAAAAAAAGGAAAGAAAGAAAAGAAATTAAAGAAAATTAGCCAAAAAAAGTGTCAATCTACAAGGAAGACATAAACCCAACCATATCAATAATCACATTAAAGGTGAGTGGTCTAAAAGCCCAAAAGTCTGATTGAATTAAAAAAAAAAAGGACCCAACTGTATTTCACCCACAAGAAATCCACTTAAAAACAAAAATAGTTTAAGAGAAAATGGATGAAAATCTATATACCATGCTACTGTGAATTTTTTTAAAAATTGAAGTGTCAGTATCTAAATCAGATAAAGTTTCCAGGGCAAAGAACATTACTGACAGTAGAAAGGTTTATTCCATAACGTTAAAGAGTTCATCGAGAAAATGTAATAATCCTAAACATTTATGCACATATAATAACAGAATTTTCAAATAAAAGAAGCAAAAAATAATAGAACTCGTGGAAACAAAAGACTAATCCACAGTAACAGCCAGAGATCTCAACATCCATCTTTCACTATTTGATAGAACAAGTAGAAAATCACTGAGGATGAAGATGACTAATGATACTATCAACCAATCTGGACTAAATGGTCTGCAGACAACACCCAACAACTGTCAAATACGCTTTGCTTTTCAAGTACCCTTGGAACAGTTATCAACTTAGACAATAATCCAGGCCTTAAAAAAAAAAGTCTTAATACATTGAAAAGGATTCAAGTCACACAACTATGTGGAAGGTAAATAAGATATTTGGAAAGTAAATAACATACTTCTAAATATCATGGGTCAAAGAATAAATCAGGAAGTGTATTAGTATTTTTACCTGAATGAAAATAAGAACATAGCATGTCAAAAAATGTGTGGGACACAGCTGAAGCAGTGACAATAGACAGACATGAGGGATCTTATTCAGGTGCTAAAATGTTCTAAAACTAGATTACGGTTATAGTTGCCCAACTTGGTAAATTTACTAAAAACAGATTGTACATTTAAAATTCATGAATTTTATGACATACTTCAAAAAAGTTGTTTTTAAAAACACATAACACGGGAAAGGAAGAAATAAAACTTTCATTATTTGTAGACAACCTTATGGTATGCATAGTAAATTTTTAAATGTATCAACTATTAGGATTAATAAATGAGCTTAGCAAGATCACTGCATATAAGGTGACTATTGTAAATAAATTGTATTTCTACATAATGGCTACAAATATACAATGAAAACAAAACAATACCATTTATGATAGTAGCAAAAAATGTTAAATTTCTAGAACTCAATCTCACAAAATGAATGCAAATCCTCCATACTGAAATCTACACAACATAATAAAACCTCATGAAATGAATGAAAGAAAATGTAAATAAATAGAGGATTATACTATATGCATGCCTTAGAACCTCAGTATTATAAAGCTCTCAGTTCTCTCCACACTGGTACACAGTGTCAAATCGCTCCCACTCACACCCAGCAGGTCTTTTATTGTGGAAAATAATAAGCTGATTCTAAAAAGCTTATGGAAATGTAAAGGACCGAGAATGCTCAGGGCAATCTTGAAGAACAGCAAACCTGGAGGATTTATACAATCAGGAAACAAGACATTAAAAGACTGATGTAATGTAAACAGTGTGGTGCTGGCACAAGGATAGACAACGGACTGTGGAACAAAAGTCAGAATCCAGAAGTTGTGTCAAGTTTTATGACACGAGGATACTCAAGGCTATGGGGAATGGACAGGTCTTTCAATAAATGGTGCTGGGTCAACTTGATGTCCACCGGAAATGAATTTTAACGTCTACTCTGAGCAGACTGCAACCAAAAATCAGTTTCAGCTGGATAATATATCGAAATTTAGGAGGTAAAACAATAAAACTTTTAGAAGAAAACCTAGGAGACTATCTTTACGAGCATAAATCTTAGAATCATAGGAAAGGATCTTAGAAATCTTAATAGGCAATGATTTTAAATACAACACCAAAATTTAAAAAAACAAAACAGTTATAATAGAAAAACTATAAATTGAACATTAAAATCAGAGCTTCTGTTTATCAAAAGACACCGTTAACAACAGTGAAAAGAGCCATGGAATGGAAGATAATTCACAACACATACAATGAACAGAGGAGTTATATTTAGTCTATGTGAAGACCTCCTACGAAAAGAAAAAGTCAAACCAATAGAAAATGGGCAAAAGGCTTGAACAGGCCCTTGACTAAACAGGACATCCAAAAGGTCAATGAATATATGAAAGGTGTTCAATCTCACTAGTCATCAGGGAAACTGAAATTAAGAATACAGTGAGATCAGCTGTCCACGCACGTGAATGGCTAAAATGAAAAAGACAGGTAATATTTGTCAAAGACGTGGAGCAATTGGAATTCTCATGCACATGGATTGATCTGTTTTTGTTCATATTCCAAAATCAGAAGGAAATACTTGAAACCATTAATAGCAGCAGTGTGTGGGTTTAAGATTATGGGACTTCTTATACCTTTAAATATTCCTACTCCTGTTTAATTGTATTTTTTCATGTTTTAATATTACAATCAGACAAAAAGTTTTACGTTTTGAGAAACCTAAGGGGAAAAGGGAGAAAGCCCCTCTCTCCCACCCCACACGTGAACACCAAGCCCCGGTGCTAATGGTGTCTCCTCATCTCCATCTCCTGACCTCTCTGCAGCACTTAACCCCTGCCCACATCCGTCTCAAAGCCACGTCTGTCCTCACCACCTTGGGCTTCTCCCCCCCCCTCTTGTCCCATCAGCTTCTCTAGCCCCTTCGGTCTTTGTCCTGGGCATGTGTCTCCCTCACCCCTCTCCTGTCTCCGGTACAAGTGCACCTAGCAGCTCTATGCTGCAGATTCCTCAGTGTCTCTCGGGTCTCATTTCCATACTTGGAGCAAGGAGCAAGACCCCACCCCATTCCCCATCAGAGGGGCTTCACCCGCCTGCAGAGCAGTTTGTCCATCTCCCAGTCTTGCACTTTCCTCTGGCGCAGGAGTCCTCCCGCCCATCCTCCTCCTTGCAGGGCGACCCTGCTGGCCCTAGCTGTGTGACTGGACACATCGTGGAAGCCCCAGTTTCACCTGTCAAGTGGAGGTCATAAAACTTACCTCACAGAATTGTCATAAGGATTCAAAGAAATCAAGTCTGGCATACAGCAACTGCTTAATCAGTGTTGCCTATTTCTACTACTTAGGTTAAGCTTAGTTGGACAACATTGTACGGGTGACCCCACTTGCCAAAGTACTACCTCTCTGCCCAGTGTCCTTCCTCCCATCCCTCAGCTGCCCTTCCCAACCCTCCCACTCCGCACCCTTACCTCACTCCCCCATCATTCCAGGTCTAGCCCAAGCGCCTGGCGGATGATGCTTTCCCCAGCGACCTCTCCCCTTCTTGGTGCCCTCCCATCACTCAGGCCTGTGTTCTTCACAGGGTGGGGGTGAAGGGTCCACAGGACTGTGCATCAGGTGCTCTGGCCCCTGGCCTCCAATACTCTCCCCAGCCTAAGAGGCCCCTCCTTCATGGGCTCCTAACCACATATATCTGTTGGGCAGCCCCCACCCCTATTAAAAAGGGGAGAGAAGAGGCTCAGGACCTGGGGGAAGGAGAAGAGAGGACCTCACCTGAGGGAGAGCAGCAGCCAGAGCCGCAGAGCCCAGCCAGGCCCGGACATCAGGGCTCCTCTCAGAAGCCTTGGTTGGGTTACCATCTCCATATCAACCCTGGGATAGAGGGTGCGGCACTTCTCAAACTAAGCCCTCCTTGTGGCCCCAGAACCAGGGGCTTGGTGTGTGCTTCCTCCCTAGGCATGGGGAGGGCAGACACAGGTGTAGTACAATTGTGGGCCAACCCAATATCCGGGTCTCTCACAAAGCCCCTCGTCTGGGCTCTGGAGGGGAGGGCATGGGACATCTTGGTGCTGGGGTGAAGCGCAGAGCATGACTTCATTTGCAAGGAACAGAAACCCAACTGCAATTGATTTAAGCAAAGGAGGAGGTTTATTGGCCTATAAAACAGAAGTCCTGGGGAGGTCCCATCTTCAGGCATGGCTGGACCCTTGGACTTTAACTGTGATGTCAGAAACACATTTCTTTCCTTCTTTCTACTCTGCCTCCCTGTTTCAGTTTGATCCTCAAGCATGCTGTCTACATGTGGTGGATAGATGTCCATCAGGTACCCAAGACTCGAGTCTGCCAGGTTAGCCACCCCAGGGGAAAAGGAAAGTGTCCTTCCTGTTCCCTAGAGCACAGGTCCAAGGCTGATGCTGGTTGACCTAACCTGGATAATGTGTTTGCCCAAACCAATCGCTGGCGCACTCACTGTGAGCAGGAAACTGCCCAGGCCTGGGTCCCTTGTGCCCCTCTAGAAGCTAAGAGGGAGGGTAAAAGGAGGGCAATGTCAGCTAATCTTTGAGAACTTCAAGTTGCAACATGGTGATTCCCAGAGGAAAGGATTCAATTACCAAAGGATGATGGCAGGCGTCTCCCTGTCCGAAGGAACTAATAGAGCAGCAGAAGAGGAGACCACCTACCAAAGAGGAGGTCTCCATCTCACTGCCTCTCCGTGCTGCTCCCTAAAGGGCACCTCTGTTTCCTTATGGATTCTAAGAAGTGGGTAGCAGTTTCTCTTACAGCTCAGGTGGAAAAGCCCCGAGGTCCTGGTCACCAGAGCCGAGACACTCTTCCCTCCCAAGGACCAAAACCTCATGGCTCAATGATAACAATCAATAATAATAATAACAATAATAGTAATAATAATAAATAATTGGCCACCTCCTCATCACCCCCTCAGGTGGGGTTGTTGGATGACTCAGTGGCAGTCCTGTAAAAGCAGCTGCACACACAGTGCCCGGCATGTTGGAAACACTTGGTGAATGAGATAGGTTGTATTTTCCAAGATGGTGCCACAACACGTCCCATCCTACATGTCCTTTCTTTTCCACCCTAGTAATTGTGATTTTTAAAATTGAAATATAATTAATGCACAGTAAACTGCACATATTGAAAGTGTACAATTTGGGGGGAGGGAGATGAGGGTAAGGGGGATCAAATATATGGTGATGGAAGGAGAACTGACTGGGTGGTGAACACACAGTGGGATTTATAGATGATGTAATACAGAATTGTACACCTGAAATTATGTAATTTCATTAACAATTGTCACCCCAATAAATAAATTTTAAAAAAGATAAAAGAAAGTGTACAATTTGGTAAATTTTGACATGTATACGCCTGTGAAACCATCACCGCTCTCAAGAGATTAAACATATCCATCAACCCCAAAAGTGTCCCCATGCTCCTTGGTCATTCTTCCCTCAGCCCCATTCTTAGCATCTCTAGACAACCACTGGTGTGCTTTCTGCCACTGTAGGTTAGTTTGCATTGTCTAGACATACATAAATTGAATAATACTGCACATACATGTTTGTTTGGCTTCCGTCACTCAGCATAATAATTTTGAGAGCCATTCATGTTGTTGCATGTTGTAGCAATAGTTCATTCACTTTTGTTGCTGAATTGTATTTCATTGTATAGCTTTACCATAATTGACTAAACCATTTACCTGTTGATGGACATTTGGGTTGTTTTCCATTTGGGGCTAGTTCAAATAAAGCTGCTATGAATATTCACGTGTCTTTGTAACGGACATGTCCTTTCATTTCTCTTGGGTAAGTATCTGGGAGTTGCATGGCTGAGTCATATGGTAAATGTGTGTTTAACTTCCTAAGAAACTGCCAAGCCATTGTCCAAAGTGGTTGTATGAGTATCCTCGACAACACTGGATGTGGTCAGTCTTTTTTATTTTAGACATTCTACTAGGAGTGTGGTGGTACCTCATTGTGGTTTTAATTTGCATCCCTAATGATTAACGATGCCACCCAGTCGCTGTCCTAGAGAAGCCAAGCAGCTGCGGAAAGATCCAGCATCTAGTGTTCGGTTGACGACCAGCTTCAACCACCAGACATGTGAGTGAGCAGACTTTCAGACGATTCCAGTCCCCAACCTCCCAGCCTCCCCTGCTGATGCCACATTGAACAGAAACAAGCTGAGCCCACCAGGCCCTGCCCAAACTGCAGATTCGTAGGCAAAGTAGACGATTGGTGTTTTAAACCACTACATCTGGGTTGGTTTTGTGCAGCAGTGGGTAACTGGAACAGCGAGTCTGGTAGCTGTGATGTCATTAACTACTGACCTAGTTCTGTTGGTCAGTGTGGTTTCTATTTGTCCTCAAATGCTCAGGAGATACACGTCATCTCTTTCATTTCTGGAGTCCTAGCCCCAGAACCTTGCTCGTGGCTCTCATGTCTTATCCTTCCGGGTCTTACCACCTGCCCCTTCCACGTGGACACCTCCCTCCCCAGTCCCAGCACGTTCTCTGGGTCTATCACATCAGCTCCCTCTTGCTTGCCCAGTTTCCAACCCTTCACGTTCTCTTAGCCACTTCCCCAGGGGACAGAGGCGAGTATCAAAGAGCTTAGGCTCTCCTGCTGGCCTGCCTGGATCTGCATCTTATCTCTGCTACTTCTGTTCTAAGAAGTTGACCAAATTCTTTAAACTCTCTGAGCTTCAATTTTATCTTCTATAAGATGGGAACAGTAGCACCTACCTCAGAGGATGGTTAGGAGGCTTACATGAGGGTCCATGTAAAGAACTTAGCAGAGTTAGTCTGGCACCTGCCACTGTTAGTTGTACTACAGTGTTGTATAAAAACACCCTCCCTCGCTCTCTCCTGGGGAGCTGGTTTGCCCAGCTCTGATGGAAAGGCATCAGGTCTATGCGTGGGAGGGGTTAATATCAATTGTTCTAGGAGATTCACAAACATGTCATCACTTGGGTTTTTTAATTCTGGCTTCTCTCCTTTACAGGTTGTGTATTGCCAGGCAAAATGTTCTACCTCTCTGAGCCTGCTTCCGGCCGGCAGAACAGGGGTTACACTGTCTACCAAATGGGGGTGAATGTAGTGATGTTATAAGAAACCATCCTGACTCAAAATAAACCCCTGATCAATAGTAGCTCTTCACACTAATAGTAGCTTTTACCCCATAAGGCAAAAGGCAGCAGGTTAGGTTACTCAGGAAGGAGAACAAGAGTGGGGGATGACTTTTCAATGCATATTTTTTGGAGCTTTTTAAATTTTTGTATTATCTATATTGTTTTTAAAATTAAGTCCAATTTTAATAAATTTTTATAAATTCAAAAATTATGACTATCAGGAAAAATGTAAATACAATATACTATACTGTATACCTGATGAGTATTTTTACCCCATTTTATAAACAAAGAAACCAAATCTCAAGGAGTGGAATAACTTGCCTGGGATCAAGCAGCCGGCCAGAGCCGGAGTCAGGATGAGAACCCAGGTCTGTCTAAATGTAACACTGTGGCCTTTGCCAGAACTCACTGTCTGGTCTCTGGGTAAGCAGCACTTTGGTGGTCAGGCAGCATAATGGATGGGAGTAGCTTCCTGAAACTGGCTTCCCAGTGAGCAGCTGGCCCATGCCCCATCCTCCTTAGACTTCTGAAGATGGGTCTCCTCTGGAAATCTTCCAGCAAGGTGTCCCAGCTTCCTAGCCCTCCCACATTGGCTCCACAGGGTTCCCACCTCTTTGACAGCTGTGTTTAGGATTGGATAGGTCCCTTCAGTGGTGCAGACAACTGCCTGCGTACCCCCTCTCCCAGGCCCACTAACTCATAGTTTCATATGGGCAACAGGCCAATTCCCAGAGCCCAAGTGGTGACAACCCCTGGGGTGGGAGGGCCTTAGAAAGCCCATAATCTCCATCAACATCTTCCCCCAAAATAGTGAATAGCTTCAAAGCAAGTCCTCAAATCTCCATTCCTCAACGCCCCTCATTAATTTCTACTGCATATTCCATCTGTGACTGAAGCCAACTGCTTCCAGAAGGAGCCTGACTTAGTGGGGCACTCTAGGTTTGAGTACATGGATCACTCCTTCTGAGCAGCAAAGAATGCTGTGGAGAGGGCTGCTGGAGGCTAACACTGGAGAATTTCCTATTGCTATCACTCTGCTGTGGAGAAAAGGAAGAGGGGGAAAACCGTTTGTACCTGGATTCCAATGTTGGTTTGAACTTCCCTCCATCAGTAGCTGTCTCCTAGTTGCTAACTAAAGGTTCAGCTACTTTCTAGACAGTATTCAATTATCCTTTCTTTTATTCCGTTACAATTTGTTTCACTCAGCTATAGTTGCAACTTAGAGGAAAGAAAACATGTATCAGTGATCCTAACTGAAGAACAAGTCTCTAAGCAGAAACTGACCCAAGACAAGCAGACTTTCCTTGGGACTCAGGGAGGATGAAGAGCCAGCTCAAAGATGGGCATTAGTGAGCCAGTAGTGAGGGAAGGGAAAACATTACGGTGATATTTGAGTGTTCCTGAAAAGGTTAGGTGTAGTCACTTAGCCGGCAGGGTGAGAGACACAGGAAACAACTGCAGAAAGAATTCCCCTCGACCTCTGACTCAGTAGGAGCTTCTCCATGTGAGGCATCTGCTTGGCTGGCGAGGGTAGGCATCTTCAAAGTGGAGGCAAAACAGATGTTGTTCAATGACGCACCATCAACATAACTGTCAAAGTGACCCAAAGTGTTCACAGGGGCAGCACTGAAACGGATTCAGTAACACTTTGAAGGGAAAAGGAGATTCTGAGAACTGACTGCTGTCAGGTGTGACACGGAAACCACTTCCAAGTAGAACTGTTCTAACTGATCCATCAGCAGATAAAGCCTCTTGGCGTAGTGTAAACACCTTGATCATAGGCTGCCATTAGAGAGCTTAAAGCCTAACCCGACGGGAAGGGAAAGCTTTGAGAGAAAGAAAAGAGATTTCACATTGTAAATAGGCAAATTTTAAAAGAAGTATTGCTTTAAAGAATAAAGCATACATATATATCATTATGTCCCAAAAATTGCATTGAAAAGGAAATAGCACACGTTTTTCATTATAAGTAAATTTTACAAAAAAAAACCCCACAGAACTTTAAACATTGAACTCTAGTTAATGATATGAAAGCCTAAGTATTTGAGATGGGGGCGGGGGCGGCATCAACTTCTATTGTGGAGGAGAAAGCGCCTAACAGATCATCCCACAAATGACAATTATACACTTTGGACAAAATACAGAAAATAGCAACCTGAGAGCTCTGGAGACTGAACATGAGCAGGCAGTTTGGGGAGGGAAGTCAAAAGTTGGAGCAAGCAGCCTGAGGCATTTGACAGTTAAAACTCTAATAGTAAAACCCACCATGTTTCTGGAGACCAGGTAATGAGCCTTACAGGAACCCAGGCTGCTAGAAAGTGGGCGGGGGGGGGGGGGGGGTGGAGACTCAGAAAAAAGAGTCTCAGAAGATGAACTCCCGATTTCACATGTAAATTCACCCAAGTCTCTGGGCGACTCTGGAAATGTGCATGGGCTATGCACAGTAGAAGCAGCTTGTAACTAAGATTTAAAAAACTGAATTAAAATAGGAGTCACTACTGATCACGGGCATGAAAATCTGCAACTTGGGGGTAACAGAATTCATTACCTGCTGAAACCAAAACATCAACACTCTTTGGAGCAATATCACAGAATTTAGAATCTATACAACATAGCATTCACTGAAGCAGCTTTGGGAATTAGCATTTTAAAGTGGAGGCCTTAAATGGTGGCACCTGAGGACACAGGCAGAAATCTACACAGTTTGTTCACTATATACAGTGTGTAAACAGAATGTAATCAAAATGTTAAATATCACTTTATTTCATCCACCATCTCATACATACAACTAGGTTTTTCCCAAATTCATGCCTGGTAATGGCATGAGGCAGATGGTTCATCAAAAAATGTTGTGAAGGGAGCCAGCCCAGTGGCTCAGGTTTTGGAGGAGCTCCTAACTCTGAAGGCTGCCGGTTCAATTCCCACCTGGGCCAGTGGGCTCTCAACCACAAGGTTGCTGGTTCCACTCCTCCACTCCTGCAGGGGATGGTGGGCAGTGCCCCCTACAATTAAGATTGAAAGGACAACAACTAAGATTGAAAGGACAACAACTTGACTTGGAAAAAATCCTGGGAGTACACACTGTTCCCCAATAAAGTCCTGTTCCCCTTCCCCAATAAAATCGTAAAAAAAAAAAAAAAAAAGAAGTTTTTTTCCTGAAATTGCCACATCTGGACATCAGGAAAAGTTTCCTCAAGAATATACCGCAGATGTTTGTCTAGTCTTTCTTGTTTGGCAGGTAGGTGACCCCAGGCTTTAAGCCTTTAGCTAAAATATTACAGGATTTATCTAGGACAGACACCCAGAATGGCTTGAACTTTCATGAAGCACAGTGGCAGGAGGCACCGTTTTTGTTCTCAGGCAGCCAGACCTCATGGTCGGCTGCTCTGTGGAGTTAATTGGTGACTGTGTGGTATATAAAGTATGGCCTGGCATGGTGACAGGGATCCCTGGCGTTATACTGCCACTCCCTAAAGGCAGAAGGCCATTCTTTTGCACTGCTGAATGCCATCACCTAACAGAGAGCCCGGCCACAAGAGGCCAGCAATGAAAAGAGATTGGCTTGTGGGGTGAGATGGGCTTCAATCCAAAGAATGGGAACAGGAGAGTGTGGCCCAACACGCAGGGGCGGCTGTACCATTAGATGGCTTTCCATTCAAAGAAAGATTTACTGGACGCTGTGCCAGTGTCCTAAGTGCTGCGAATACAGCCCTACATTAGACTGAGGTTCGGCAGTGAGAGGGCAGGGCTCCAACCAGTGGGGAAGGCAATCAACAGGCAAACAGTCTGCATGGTGTGCGCTCTCTACAGGAAAGGAGACAGGGCGATGTGATGGAAAGGGAGCGGTGGATGTGCACGTGTCAGGTGAGGGAGTGAATGATTCCTCTTGCCCTGGTCCAGAAAAGCTAGAAAGGTGCAGAGTACGATCCGGTCGGGAACTCAGGTTGTGGGGACAAAGCCCCAAAAAACAGGTTCCAGGCTCTCGGCCTCACATAGAAAGGTGCTGGCTCAGGTAGTAAATGGCCATCAACTGTGGTCAGATGGCCAGCAGCTGTGGCTAGTTGGCCGTCAGCTGTAACCCGTAAGCCATTGGCCACTAATATAACGGCTGTGGCTACGCCAGCAGAGGGAATGGGGGCTAGCAAGAAGATGGTGGCTGGCCAGCGCGGACTGCTGTTAGGCGGACTAGGTAGATCCTGCTTCCTGTGTCTCCAGCCCAGCCGCCAGCGAGAATATATTGGTTTGTCTCCCCTACTTATGGCTCCATGGGTGTTCCTGTTTGGCCTCACCGTGTCCTGCGTTCTTATGTGAGGAGCGGGACCAGAGACCCCGCCGGACGCCCTGCACGACAAATGGTGCAGCGAGCAGGGTCCCCTGCGGGACACAGGTCCTCTAACCCCGCCTCCCAGGTGGAGGCAGGAGAGCAGACCAGGGTCCAGTCCGCTCTGCTAGAGCCTCGCCCACGAGGATCCCAGCGGTTTCCAAGAGACAAAGCGACTGTCAGTCCAAGAAGCCTTTTAACGCTCTGGACTAGAGTAGGTTTGGGCTGCGGACACAGGGGCCAGCCCTGGAGACGCGCCTCGTGGGTAGAGACGACCCCCGCGCCGCCCACATTTCGGCGGGGATGCCGCCCATCTCGGAAGACCCGTGTGCACTTGCAGAAATTAGCAGGGTCCGAAGGCCCGGGCTCGGGCCGAGCCTCCAAATCGCCCCCACCCTGGCGCAGGCAAAGGAGGGACAAAGCGGGAAGCCCCAAACAAGCCTCACGTGCAGGGGCGGGGCTGCAGCGTGACGTCACGGCGCGCGCCTGCGCGACGGGGACCAGCGGCCGACGTACGCTCGCTCGGTGGCCGTAAAGCGCGGAAGGTCGCGGTCCCCGCTTCCCCGGAAGTCTGTGCTCTGTCTGCCCCGCCCCCTGCCATTCCCTGGGGGCCCCCCTTCCGGCCCCCGGCAACCCTGGCAACTGTTGTGGCGGCTGCCGGGCTTGTACCCGCCGGTGCGGAGCGCGCAGCCGTGGGGGCCCATGAGGTAAGGCGACAGCTGCGGGGCGCTCTGGCCTGCGGTCCGCGCGGGCCTTAGCGCCTCGGACCCGCAGCTTGCCCTCTTTCCACTGCGGTGTCGCTCAGGGCTGGGCCCGGCAGTCCGTGGTTCCCGTCGGTTCTGCCTGGTTCCCGCGGGAGGGCGCGTCCTGGCGCCGGGACTCCGGCCGCCCGGGCCGAGCGGTCCGCTTGGTCTCCCTCGGCCCCTGCGGCTGTGCCCTGTCCGGCGGAGGTTGTCCGGGCCTCGGGACTCCTCGTGCCGGGCTGCCGCGCGCCGCGCCGGGTCTTCCAGGCGTCCGCCGCTCGGCTCGGACGCCCAGGCGGCCGGTGACCTCGCTGCTGGCTCCCACGTCGGCTGGCACTGCCGCGCGGTACGGTGAGGCTGGGCTAGCCCGGTCCTCTGCAGGTGCACTTGTTTTCCCGCGTTGAAACGTGCTTTTCCAACGAGTCAGGTTGCTGCAGAGTGAAGTGTCCTGGACAGCTGTAGGCTGGGGCAGCGAGCTTCCTCCTTACTGTTTGTCCCGGTGGGTCTGATGTGAACGACACTCAGATTTGATTCAGGAATCTTCAAGTCCGTTTTGGACTCGCGTGTAAGCGTGACATGCGGCGATGCTTTTGTGTGTGTTGGGGGGGCGGGGGGAGTCAGGCCCAAGGGCACACTTTTCCAGTGCTAGGGATTTGCAATAATTTTTTAACTTGGCTGATCACCTGGTGCACTTGTTGAAAAATACAGCAGGATCAGAATCTCCAGAAAGGGAGCCTGGAATGTTGCATTTCAAGGGATGTGTCCCAGGTGGGTCTTACGCCCCGGCAGGTGCGGGAAGTGTTCTCTTAATCCATCTGTACTCGCCTGTCTTCCTCGGGTCCAGCAGCCCTTTGCACACAACGCTGTACGATGCAGAGGAACAACTGGCAGTGTGTTAGCGCTGCCCTGGCGGTGGTGGTGGTGTGAGCAGATCTGAGCATAACCCGCCGAGTACTGAGCTTGTTCAGCAGAACTTACTCTTCTTAGGTAGCAGAAAATATCGTACAGTCGTCTTACTTTTTAGAAATATAATTTATTTTGAACCACGTTATGTGTGGTCTTTTGGTTATGTGTGGTCTTTGTCTTTGACATTTTCAGGGTTTTTTTGTTTTGTTTTTTAAGATTTTTTATTGGGGAAGGGGAACAGGACTTTATTGGGGAACAGTGTGTACTTCCAGGACTTTTTTTTCCAAGTCAAGTTGTTGTCCTTTCAATCTTAGTTGTGGATGGTGCCTTTCAGCTTCAAGTTGTTGGAGTCGAACCCGCAACCTTGTGGTTGAGAGGACGCGCTCCAACCAACTGAGCCATCCGATAGGCAGCTCAGCCTAAAGTGCTGTGTTCAATTTTAGTTGCAGGGGGCAGAGCCCACCATCCCTTGTGGGACTCCAGTAGTTGAACCGGCAACCTTGTGGTTGAGAGCCCACTGGCCCATGTGGGAATCGAACCAGCAGCCTTCGGAGTTAGGAGCATGGAGCTCTAACCGCCTGAGTCACCGGGCCAGCCCGGCATTTTCAGTTTCTTCTCTACTGGCTTGGTTTTGCTGCCGAAGCTACTAGAATGGACCCTGGTTCTTTCCTTTCCTTCATTGTTTGCCTCCACTTTGATTTTTTTTTCTTTTTTCTTTTGCTTCACTGACTGTTTGAAGGTCATGATGAACACAAGGTCAAAAATCCTCTTCTTGGTTCTTAACAATGGGCATTTAACATCTTGAAATTCACTTGTTACTATGTTTCTTCTGTCACCTTTGCAGTTCCCTTTTCCTGCTAGGGGATGTAGGTTGTCGTTCTGTCCTCACAGCTACCCTGTCTTTACTCATCCGGCTTTATTTCTCTTTTAATTAAAAAAAATTTTTCAATTACAGTTGACATTATTGTATTAGTTTCAGGTGCACAACATAGTGATTAGACATTTATGTAACTTATGAATAAATCTAGTACCCATCTGACACCATACATAGTTATATTATTGGTTATATTCCCCATGCTGTACTTTACATCCCTGTGACTGTGTTGTTGTTTTTTGGGTTTTTTTTTAATTTTTTATTGGGGAACAGAGTGTTTTTCCAGGGCCCATCAGCTCCAAGTAGTTGTCCTTCAATCTAGTTGTGGAGGGCACAGCTCAGCTCCAAGTCCAGTTGCTGTTTTCAATCTTAGTTGCACCTTGTTATTGAAAGCTTGTGCTCTAACCAGCTGAGCCATGTGGCTGCCCCTCCGGAATCTGAGCAACAGCTCACCGTCTTCAATCTAGTTGTGGAGGGCGCAGCTCACTGGCACATGTGGGAATAGAACCGGCAACGCTGTTGGTCTGAGCTCACGCTCTAACCAACTGAGCCATCCGGCCGCCCCCGTGACTGTTTTCATAACTGGAAATTTGACTTCTTAATCTCTTCACCTTTTTCACCCATTCTCCCCAAGCTTCCTCCCATCTGGCAACCGTCACTTTGTTCTCTGTATCTATGAATTTATTTCCGTTTTGTTTGTTCATTTTGATTTTTGATACCACATATAAATGAAATCATGTGGTATTTGTGTTCTCTGTCTGACTTGTGTTAATTAGCATAATATCCTCTAGGTCCGTCTATGTTGTAAATGGCAAGATTTCATTCTTTTTTATGGCTGAGTGATATTCCATTGTATCTATGTACCACATCCTCTTTACCCATTCATATATCGATTGGTACTTAGGTGGCTTCCATGTGTTGGCTATTGTAAACAATGCTGCAGTGAACATAGAGGGGCGTATATCTTTTCAAATTAGTGTTTTGGATTTCTTTGAATAAATACCCAGAAGTGGAATTCCTGGTCATACAGTAGTCCTGTTTGTAATTTTTTGAGGAACCTTCGTTCTGTTTTCCATAATGGCTGCACCAATTTGCAATCCCACCAATAACACACCAGAGTTGTCTTTTCACCACATCCTCACCAAGACATTGTTTGTTGATTTATTGATGATAGTCATTCTGACAGGTGTGAGGTGGTATTTCATTGTCATTTTAATTTTCATTTCCATGATGATTAGTGATGTTGAGCATTTTTTCATATGTCTATTGGCCATCTGTATGTCTTTGGAGAAATGTCTGTTCAGGTTTCTGCCCATTTTTGAATGAGATTGCTTGGGTTTTTTTGGTGTTAAGTTCTTTGGGTTCCTTATATGTGTTGCATATTAACCCCTTATCAGATGTATCATTGGCTAATATCTTCTCCCATTCAGTAGGTTATTTTTTAGTGTGGTTGATGGTTCCTTTGCTGTGTAAAAACTCTTTAATTCGATGTAGTCCCATTTGTTTATTTTTTCTTTCATTTCCCTTGCCTGAGGAGACATATCCAAAAACATATTAAGAGCAATGTCAAAGAGTTGACTGCCTATGTTTTCTTATAGGAATTTTATGCTTTCGGGCATTACCTTGAAGTCTTTAATCCATTTTGAGTTTATTTTTGTATAGAAAATGATCCAGTTTCATTCTTTTGTGTTTGCCCAGTTTTCTCAATACCATTTATTTTTTTTTAAAAGATTTTATTGGGGAAGGGAAACAGAACTTTATTGGGGAACAATGTGTACTTCCAGGCCTTTTTTCCAAGTCAAGTTGTTGTCCTTTCAGTCTTAGTTGTGGAGGGCGCAGCTCAGCTCCAGGTCCAGTTGCCGTTGCTAGTTGCAGGGGGCAGAGCCCACCATCCCTTGCGGGAGTCAAACCGGCAACCTTGTGGTTGAGAGCCCACTGGCCCATGTGGGAATCGATCTGGCAGCCTTAGGAGTTAGGAGCATGGAGCTCTAACCGCCTGAGCCACCTGGCCAGCCCTCAATACCATTTATTTTAGAGACTGTCTTTACCCCACTTATGTTCTTACCTTCTTTGTCATAGATTGATCATACAGGGTTTATTTTTCTTTTTTGTTGCATTGGACTACGTTATGTGTCTGTTTTAATGCCAGTAGCAGGCTGTTGTGATTAATACAGCCTTGGACAGTTTCATATCAGGTATTGTGATAACTCCAACTTTGTTCTTCTTTCTCAAGATTGCTATGGCTATTCGGGGTCTTTTGGGGTTCCATATTATAAGTTTTAGGATTCTTTGTTCTAGTTGTGTGAAAAATGCTGTTGGTTTCAATAAGGATTGCATTGACTTTATAGATTACTTTGGGTGGTATGGACACTTAAATGATACTAATTCTTCCTATCCATGAACATAGTATATGCTTCCACATATTTGTATCTTCTTCAGTTTCTTTCTACATCGTCTTATAGCTTTCTGAGTACAGGTCTTTTACCTCCTTGGTTAAATTTATTCCTAGGAATTTTATTATTTTGATGTAATTATAAATGGATTGTTTTCATAAGTTCTCTTTTTGATAATTCGTTATTGGTGTATAAAATTGCAATTGATTTCTGAATATTAGTTTTGTATCCTGCTGCTTTATGGAATTCATTTATTAGTTCTAATAGCTTCTTGGTGGAATCTTTAGGGTTCTCTACAAATCGTATTATGTCATCTGCAATAATGGCAGTTTTACGTCTTCCTTTCCAATTTGGATACCTTTTATTTCTTTTCTGTTTGCTTTGGCTAGAAATTCCAATAGTGTTGATTAAAAATGGTAACATGGACACCCTTATCTTGTTCCTGATCTTAAAGAAAAAGTGTTCAGCTTTTCACCTTTTGAGTGTGAGGTAAGCTGTGGGTTTTTCATATATAGCCTTTATGATATTGAGATATGTTCCTTCTGTCCACACTCTGCTAAGAGATTTTTTTTTTAATCATAAATGGATGTTGCTTTTCTACATCTTATCCTTCAATGACTACTAGTCCGCCAGCAGGTCTTTCTCCCCTTTCTTGTAACTTGAACAGTCCTCTGTTTTGCTGTTAGATTAATTTTGTACAAACCTTGCCTTTGTCACATTCAGCCTGTCGTAATTTATTACGGTATACCGGACCAAGTCAGACCAAGTATCCAGAGTCTTCCATGGTCTGAATCCACCTTACTTCAGCACCTGCTACTAACACTCAGAGATTGAAGCCTCCAAGCCAGGTCCTTTACTGTCATCCACAAGCACACAGGGTCCCACTTGTGTGTGCTTCCTGTCTCTCTCTTTTTTTTTTTTTTTAATTTATTTATTGGGGTGACAATTGTTAATGAAATTACGTAATTTCAGGTGTACAATTCCGTATTACATCATCAATAAATCCCATTGTGTGTTCGCCACCCAGAGTCAGTTCTCCTTCCATCACCAAATATTTGATCCCCCTTACCCTCATCTCCCTCCCCCCACACCCCTTACCCTCTGGTAACCGCTAAACTATTGTCTGTGTCCATGAGTTCTTGTTTCTCATTTGTTTGTCTTGTTTTTGGCCTGTCTCTCTTTGTCCAAATTTTATCTCTGCGCTGGCTGTGGCCTATACTCTTCCTGCTCTAACTTACGATATTAATTGTCCTGCAGAAACGTGTGCTTGGTTACAGCATGTGACTCGTGTGTGTAAGTGATCAGCCTAGCATGATCAGTCATCCTCTGCTTTCGAGAAGATACGTCTTGTGCCTTAACCTCCAGCCCCTCACCTATGGAAGGCCACCCGTCCTTCCCTTAGGACTGCAACCCCAGGTCTCTTTCCTTCCCCAGGACCAGACTTGGTTACTGCCTCCTTCTCACCTATCTCCTTGCCTTTACTGGGTCATCCCACAGTGCAAAATGTTCTCAACAGCTCCCGTCTTTAAAAACAAACAGCTAACTTTGCTCTACCCAAGCCCTCCCTTGTTTCTGCTCCATGTTTCTGCTCCCTGCCAGGACAAACTGTAGGGGGCTGTCCACACACTCACATCTCACTTACCTTCAGTTTGCTCTCTTCTGTGGTTTATCCCTACAACTCCCCTGAAAACGTTCTTGAGGACATGAAGGACCTGTCTGTTGTCAAATCCTGGTGGACACTTGGCCACCTGCCCCCCCCCCCCAGCACCTTCTGTAGTTTGCCTCCTCTTGAAACACTTTCCTGTCTAGGCTTCTGTGACACCTCTGTCTGGTTTTCTTTCCATCTTACGACCACCCCTTCTTTGTCTCTGTAGCCACTTGTCTTTATCTGTACACTCTGATTCTGCCATAGCATCCTGTCCCGTCTCTAGTCTTTTCTTTCTCTTCTCAACCTATAATGTCTGGGGCGCCTCAGAGTTCTTGTTCCTGAAGTATTAGTGCTTTAAATATTATGTATCTGCTGAGGACTCCCAAACCCCCTTCCCAAGCTTCAGGTGTGTGTGAAAAATGCCGTTGGTTTCAATAGGGATCGCACACACACACATTCCCAGCTTCCCTCCCCTTTCTTGTCCTTACACTGTAGTGAGTGGCCCCCATTGCTTAACCCAGAAACATAGCCATCATCCTTACTATTCTCTTGTTCCCATCTTAGCATCCAGTTTGTTGGCAAGTGAGTTGTGCCATTTCTGCTTCCCAGAAAATGCAGTCATGCTCTGACTCCATTGCCACACCCTGTCTAAGCCACCACCATGTCCCCTGGGACTAGTGCAGTAGCTTCCTAACCCATCCCTGTTCTTCTTCTCATTCTACAATCCACTCTCCACCATGGAGCCATTCTGATCTTAGGAAAACATACCAGGTCATTTCGTTCTCCGCTTTAGTATTTTCCTTGGCAGTAGAATAAAATCCCCGTTTCTGGTGATGGCATCCCGAGGCAGTGTGTAATTCTTTCCGATGCCTCTCCGGCTTTTTCTTAGATCGTCTCCCCTTTGTTCCTTGTGCTGGGGACACACGGGCCTCCTTTCTGTGCTTGGGCTCATCAAGGCCTGTCTCACCTCAGGCTTTTGATGTGCCCGTCTCTATGTCTGGAACACTCATGCAGCTGGTTGCATTTCATCCATCAGGTTTCTTCAAATGTCACCTTCTTTTCTGATCTTGGTATTAAGAATGCTCCTAGTTACTCCTGTTACTTGTTTTATTTGTGTATTGCTGTCCTCCTTCCCCTCCCCCAAATGTAAGTTGCTAAAGGCAGCGACCTCCTCATTCTTGGCTTCAGCTGTATCGACACCTAGCACAGTGCCTGGGACTCAGTAGGTCCTGACATATTTGCTGAATGAATGATGATTGTGTTTTGTTGCGTTTTCTCATGAATCCTATGCACTGAGCTCAGTGGAATGAAATATGTTTGGTTTCTCTGTCTAGTTCGAACTTTTGGGATCTCCTTAGCTGAGTGAGAGTACATCTCCCGTAGCTGACAGACGTGATGTTTTACCGGTTGCTGTCAGTGGTCCAAAGACAAAGAACCAGCCAAGGATGGCAGAACTGTTCCCCAGCCAGAAGCGGTGCGTCAGCTGCCGAGGCGCATTCTGTCGCCCTGCCTGCCCAGACACAGGTGGTCATCTGTGGTGGGGGAATCATGGGCACATCCGTGGCCTATCACCTCTCCAAGATGGGGTGGAAGGATATTGTCCTTTTGGAGCAGGGCAGGTAAGGACCAAACTGCATGTGACGTGGGGCTATGCCGCACTCATTGTATGGGATCCCTCATTCCCTCTCCTTTGGGTAATTTTGTCCCACCACTAGCGAATCAGTGTTGCTAAGTAGCATGAGAAGAATCACAGGTGAAAATCCTGTACTTTGCTTTGTATGGCGAAGCCTAATACTCTTGTTTTCTGGTTTTTAGAGAGTTGACAGATTCCAACCAAACCAAGTCTCTGAGAGATGTATTTATTTCAGGTGCACAGCACATCTTACCATCTTGTTCTCTTTTTTGTAGTCATTCAGCAACATAAATCCTTAGGGCAAGAGCTTTCTCTTGGAGTCGAAATGAAATTGGCTGCCTTCTGCCCTATTCTATTCCGTTTTTTCATGTAACTTATTTTGGAACAGTTTTAGATTGGACAGAACAATTGAGACGACAGTAGGAGTTCCCATCTACTTCAGCCCCAGTTTCACTTATAATAACACATTAGTGTTACTGTTTCATTAACAAAACAATATTGATACATTATTATTAACTAAACGTCATACTTTATTGAGTTTTCTTCACTTTTCCCTGTGTCCTTTTTCTGTTTCAGGCGTTTTATGTTCTATTGTCTACCACAAATTGGACAGCATTTTAAAGATTTAATATTTATTTCTGAGTAGGTAGTACATGTGCACAATTCAGAATGGAAAATTGTAGAACAGTGTAGAGGGAAAGCGTCCCTCTGTCCCTGACCTCCAGCCTCAAGTTTCCCTCGCTGGAGGCAAGTTAAGTTCCTCGTGTACCATCCAGATGCTCTACGTATATGAGGAAATGTGTATTGGTCAGTATGCATATGTTTATGTAGGTGTTCATTAATCTTTTTCCTGTTTTATATGAGTGATAGCATTCCTTAAAACACTGTTTCTTACCTTGCTTTTCTCATTAGGATTGTTGTATAAAAACTTTCTCATTCCTTTTTTTATGGCTGCGTAGTATCCCATTGTACAGGCAAACTCCAACATTTGAAATAAGTGTGTCGATGGACATATAGATTGTTTCCATCTTTTGATACTACAAACAAGGCTGTAGTGAGGAACCTTGAATTTGGTGCATTCACAGCTATGTGAGTCTACCTGATAGCCTTTTGGATTCGTCCCGCAGGCTGGCGGCTGGCTCTACGAGGTTCTGTGCCGGCATCCTAAGCACCGCCAGGCACTTGACCATAGAGCAGAAGATGGCAGACTACTCAAACAAGCTCTACCATCAGTTAGAGCAGGAAACAGGGATCCACACAGGTAAGCAGGCCACCGGCCTCTCTTACTCAGTACTGTACTTGGTCCCACATGAGTTTACCTGGTGCTTGGTAATTCAGACTTGCCCTGCAGTCCGGGCTCTGCCACTAGTCAGGCAGGGTCTTCCCGTGGGCAAGTCGTTGAGCTTTTGAGCTGGCTTCAATTTTTCTATTTTTAAATGGGGATTCAGTCAGTATCCCAGATCCTTTTCAGAAGCCATAATTCTTGAATATGAAAGTTTTCCCAAGCCATTTCCTATCTGTTTCACTTACTGGAATACAGTAAGTGCAGTGAGTACAGTAAGTGCAGGACTTGGCTGCTGAGTGAAGAGGAGGAGGAGGAGGAAGCACTTCAGTTTAGCTGCTTGATAGTGAAATTATAGTTTGACCCATTGAACTTCACCAGTTGCTATTAAGGATATTTCTGACTCTAAAGCATAACTATATTTCTCCATATCTGTGTCATTAGGGGGAAAAGGACACAGGGAGTTGTAAGCTAACTAGCACTGGAATAAGTAGGAACTGTTCCAAGAAGAGGAAGACTAATCTACACTATGGTCCCTACGATCACAAGGTAGAGAGAATGGCTGTCAGTTTGTTGTAAGGTGATGGATTAGCCAGAAGCCCAGAGTCGAGCATGCTCTCATGGCTGATAGAAACCATTTGGTGAGTACACTAATTATCATAGGGGGTAGCGAAGCCCAGCGATGAAATACCAGACACTTGCATATGTGAGGGTTGCTCTTTTGAAGACCTTGCATAATTCAAATCACACATAATTCAAGACTAATCATGACAAAGGATGGTAGCTTCTTCTGTTTGCCAACTAAAGTGGCTCTGCTTTGTGATCAGAGTGTAAGGACAGTGTATGGTTTACCTAGCCAGCCAATTTAGAAATTAAATGACAAATGACAACATTTTAAATTGGAAGGCGAGATTTGAATTATTTGAAATTTTGATCACAATGTAAGGTTTTATAACATTTCCATTTCTACTTTGCTGAGCCTTCCGTCGCTCAGCTGGCTGGATTCCCGAGGAATCAGGTCAGGCTTCTTGACGTTTTCTGTAAGGTAAGTTAACTTAGCTTTCACTCTAGGTCACCGTCTGGAACCCTTCTTGGGCCTGACTTCTCCTTGATGCTTGTGGGGCAGTGAGGAGTCAGGCCAGGGAGAGTAAGGGGATCACCCTCAACCAGTCCCATTGTCGCTGACCAGAGGTGCCGTGAAAGGGACGTCGGGGCCTCTGTGATGGAGAAGTCTCGTGTAGCAGTATGCCCTCCCTCCCACGGTCACATCATTCAGTGGACTGCTACTGAGTCACTAAATAAAGATGAAGTGACATATGTATACCTAGATTTTATGAGAAGATGTTGCATGCTTGTCGTCTCCTCTGCAAACAGTTCATGTACTTGAGATGTATGTTCACCACTTGTCAGTCAGACTTACCGAAAGACGCCAAGAGTCCTCATTCCACAAGTGTGTGAAGACTGGTGTCTGCAGTGCTTCAGTTTGCATGTGACATAACTCTTGTCAAGTGACTGAAATGGTAATCTAAAAGTTTCTACTGAAAGTTTCTTTTGAAAGTATTCCATATGTTATTTGATGTCATAATGAGGAAGGGTCATTCTTTTAACAGATGAAGAAACCCAGGTGCAGTAATATTGAGCCTTTTTTTCAAGTCAGTGACAACTCAATTACAAAAAATTCTGTAGTGGATTCAGAGGAACATAAACAGTGGTACTCTCCTGTATCTAATCTTTGGTAGTGAGTAGAAAATAACTGCCAAAGCCTTCGTTTGAATTCCAGAGTGCGATTAGTCCACAAATCACTGGCCTAGATCAGCTGTACTCGTCTAAACTCCTACTGCTTTTAAGAGCCGGTCTCTGCAATTTCAATGCTCTGAGCTGAGACATTCTTGTCATGTCAGCGAAGAGCATATTTATCTGATGATTGCAAAATAAATTGAGAAAATAAATTATTCTCACTGTACTTCCTTTGGAAAAGATGCTTGATTGATTCAACTCTTTCTTCATAAGACCTAGCTGGACCATCAGCTGTAATGCGTCTTTTGGAGCAAAAATTAATATAAGACCTAGTCTTACTTTAATATAAGACGGGTTTTTATAATATAAGTCTGGGTCTTATATTAATTTTTTCTCCAAAAGACGCATTAGAGCTGATGGTCCGGCTAGGTCTTATTTCGGGGAAACACGGTAAGAACTAGGAGTCATTGCATTGTAGGAGGATTGTCATTGACCCAAGTGTAATCATGGCTGTGTCAGGTATGTTGATTGCATACAACAGAAAATGAGACTCTGGTTACCTTGGGTAAAAAGGAGTTTGCTGGAAGGCCACTGGGGGCCTGTAGAATTGGCAGGAGATTGACAGCTGGAGGCAACGTGGAGGCCAGGACCTGGGGACCTCACAGCAGGCAGTCTCTCAGCTGGAACAGGAACCGTCTCTAGCCTGGATGCTGCTGCTCCTAACATGAGTGACCTCCAGCCATTCACCTACTTGCTCAACACCAAATGTTCCGGGGGGTCTGATTGGCTGAGCTTAGGTCACATGCCCACTGGCTGTACTGGGGGAGGAGAGGGAGGGTCCAGCCCCCCCGGAAGCTGGTGTAGTGAGTGGTCTTCTCCAAAACTAGAAGGGTTATAGTCCCACCAAAACTAGAGGGAGAAAGTCTAAAAAGAGTGAAGGATAGAGATGGATTCTGGGTTATGTTTCCCTCCAAGATTTTTTTTGGCAATCGCGTCTTTATTTTTAAGAAGGATTTTATGTGCATTAAAATCTCATTTGATCCTCATCAAACTGAGCTGTGCATGTTAGGATGGTGGCAGTCCCAGGACTCACCCCAGGTCCTCCAGCATATAGTCTAGTGGGCTTGCCACCCTACGTTTGGTCTGGTGTGTCTGAGTTGGGGCTGGTCTTTCTTACAGGTTACATAAGGACGGGCTCAATCTTTCTGGCCCAGAATCAGGACCGGCTGATCTCCCTGAAGCGCGTCAACTCGAGGCTGAAGTACGTATGAGGCTAGAAGCCTGTCCTGGCTTTACACTGACCTCTGCCGGAGGGCCAGTGAATGTCATTGTCCCCTTGTGTTCTGTGGCAGTGTTATAGGCATTCCTTCTGAGATCATCTCCCTCAAGAGAGTGGCCGAACTTCACCCTCTCCTCAATGTGCACGACCTGGTGGGCGCCATGCACGTCCCGGAGGATGCGGTGGTGTCCTCCGCCGACGTGGCTCTTGCCCTGGCCAGTGCTGCCTCCCAGAACGGTAAGCAGGTATGGGGAGGAAGGAAGAGCTTGTCTGAGACCGAGTCTGGTAACAGGCAGGGACACCAGCTCAGCTTCTGGTTTTGAGCACGGGCGCTTACCATTTTTGTTTTAATTCAGTGTCTGTTAATAAATATTTTCCCTCAAGGCCACGTTAGTTTTATTAACGTTCTGAGGAACTGCTTTTAGTACTGATGAGTGCTCTTCAAACTGAAGGGATTCCTCTCCCACACTGGATTTGAGAAGCTCCAAGATTAGCAAGCACCTTGGGGATTTAACCCACAGCTTGGATCATGTCCTGGTGTTGGAATGAGAGAGGGGAGGACACATCAGTGTCCACGGTGCTGTGCACTTTGGACGAACTGTTGTGTTGTGGGTAGATTAGGATTGAAGGTGCCTTGTTTGAACCTCTTTCCCCCTTAACCCTTTCATGATTCCTGGAATTTGTGCACTGAAATCGGTGTTTAAATTAGTTTGACGTTTTCCATCTCGGGAAAGTCCCATTCACAGTCTCAGCATGTGGTTCCTAGTTGTTTGTTTTCTTAAAGCATCTACCAGGCCTTTTCAGTGTTTCTTGCGGGTTGAGGGTCGGGTGCAGATGCCTTGGTTCTGGACCAGCAGAGGGCGGATGCACAACTCTTTCATTACCTCGGACAGGGGTTCAGATCTATGACCGGACCAGTGTTGTTCATGTGATGGTCAAAAAAGGGCAAGTCACTGGCGTGGAGACCGATAAAGGACAGATCGAATGCCAGTATTTTGTCAACTGTGCTGGTCAGGTAGGTTAGCAACAATAGTGGGTCACTGGGTTTCTCATCTAACTTTTAACTCGGGGGTTTTTTGGTGTAGAGACTTAAATATTATATAGTGACAGGCAAACAGACGACAAGGACCACTCTGTCCCTTGTGTGGACTGGCAGGCCCCGAGTTCTTGTATTCCCAGTCAGACACTGGACTCTTCCTCAAATAGAGCCGCGGTGACCCTTTCCTTCGTCCACCCTGGGGACGTGGTGCTCTCCTGTCAGGCGGGCATTGACACAAATCCCTGCATTGGTTCTCTCGGTGGTGTTTCATTGCATTCTACAGCCTAGCAAAGGATTAGGGTATTTCATTGTCTCAGGTACGTGGATTCACTTTCCAGAACACTGAGCTGCTTCTACTCTTAAGGCGAATTGGTCCTTTCCATCCACTGTACAGTCTTAAGGTGTCCTAAGAATACTTTGTGTCGTGGGAAGTTCATTTATGATTGAGGGGTATTTGGGCTTGGTAATTGAGCCAGGCATTTTGTTAAGAGGCCTCATTGGCTCCACATGAGCTCCTTTTACTGGCTGGTGAATCTGTCTTCCTCTGACCTGAAAGGAAGTTTAATGGTTTAAAAAGTACAGTGCTGCTGCCCATCCAAATAATTAAACTAAAACAGGCTGAAACTTGGCTTCCCATACCCAGCACTGTAGCAAAGAGCAATACAAGCCACTTGAAATTAAACCGTTTCAAGCGGCTGAACTTGCTCATTTGTCTCTCTGTTCCTCTTCCACCCACAAATCCATCTGTCCATCTGTAGTGGGCATACGAGCTGGGTCTGTCCAACGAGGAGCCGATTAGTATCCCGTTACATGCCTGCGAACACTTCTACCTTCTGACTCGCCCCTTGGAGACCCCTCTGCAGAGCAACACACCAAGTGAGGAACTGCACTTTGTTTGTAATCTTGTTTCCTTGCCACTGTTCTGTCCTTTGAAAAGGAAGGCTTTCTGCTAAGGACAGACTGTTCCCGGGAGTCTTTTCTAGGGCATGTTACAGGGAGGTGGACCCAATTCTAACTGTTCTAACCCAGTTCATCCTTTCTTGTGAAAGGATGGCCACAACGGCTGTTTCACTGAAGCAATTATTTGTGTTTGTGTTGCTTTGCAAGCTATTTTAGTCCCAAGCAGAGGTCTAAATTGAGAATATTTAGCATGTAACCTGGAATCTTTGACTCGAACGCTATACATTATAGAAATGTCATAAATAAGCTTTAAACTCAGGGTATTCAGTGACCCCGAGTGCGGTAGGAGAGGATTTGGTAGCACTTTGCAGGAGGTCGTAATCCCTGGAATGGGCTCGGCAATCCCGCCTTTTCTTAGGCTCTCTGTGGCTCAGTGGCAGTTAACGTAGTTTGGTTGTGAGGCCTAGTCAAAGCTTCTAGGTAACTGATGGGTTAGGGACGATCCAAGAAACAGTCTGCCCTGTAAGGCTGTGAGGAGGAGCCTGTCCTGTGACCTGGAAAGGTGTGCTCATGGGATGCTGTTTCGTTAATAAAGCCAGCAGTGGGTGTTTCCCTTTGCTTTTTTCTGTCCACTTAGAAAGCTGGCGTACCTCGAAACCCCGTTTTTCTCTTCTACTCTCCATCCCTTGTCATTTCTCTTCTCAGCTATTGTGGATGCTGATGGAAGAATTTATATTCGGAACTGGCAGGGTGGCATCTTGTCTGGAGGCTTTGAGAAGACCCCAAAACCAATTTTCACGGAGGGCAAGAACCAGCTGGAGATTCAGAACCTGCAGGAAGACTGGGATCACTTTGGTGAGTGAACTAGATAACAACAACGATGCCCTTATTTGTCTAAGCTGTTGTTGCCTTTTCCAAAGCATTTTCAAGAATAGCAGCTTATTGGATCTTTGTAACAGCCGCATGTGGAGGTTCCAGAGGGCCGGCTACAGAGTTTGCCTGGTCTCAGGACATGTTACTGGGTGGCTCATTCTGGGGATTAGGTCTTGGTTAACGGCCTTTTGGCTTAATACTTGTTCACCTAAAATCACTGCTGAAAATTAGGCTGGGAGGAAACCTCTTCCTAGCGTTTCATACAGGACTGTAGAAATGTTTAGAAAGGAGTCTTGTTTTGTTAGTATGGTCTTTCACTCAATTTTGAAATAATTTTAATTTTATTTATTGAATAGTTAATATATACCAGAGGGTAAGGGGGTGGGGGGTGGGAGATGAGGGTAAGGGGGATCAAATATATGGTGATGGAAGGAGAACTGACTCTGGGTGGTGAACGCACAATGGGATTTATAGATGATGTAATACAGAATTGTACACCTGAAATCTATGTAATTTCACTAACAATTGTCACCCCAATAAATTTTTAAAAAAGTTAATATAGTCACACGCTTCCAAATTCAAAAGATATGGGAAGGTCTGTAATGACGAGTTTCGTTTCCACCCTTAATGGACTTTTTAAAAATAAACGTTTTGTTACGGGAAGTTTCACACTTTTCCAAGTGGAGAAAATAGCATAACGAAAGCCCATGTGCCCGGCAGGCAGCTTCAGTCTGGCGTCCTGTTACCACTGCGCCCGGATTCCTCCCAGGTGAAGGATTTCCTTTACCGCAGGCTGAGCGCCTGTCTTCTGCAGCTGTTCCAGCCTAGGAGACCTGCCCTCCCACTGCATCGCTCTGGGGTGTCATGTAAGGGCTTTTGCCCGAGTGCTGACCCCTTCCCGATTCGGATCTGCAGCCACGTGTGTTTGCTCTTCCCTAGCTCCTTTCCTTCCTAAGGAGTGTCTTCTTTCTCATCTTCATGCCAAGCGCTCCATAGGCATGCCCATAATTCCACCAGCGTTTCCGCTTTCTCTTAAATAGCCCAGCTGGCTCTTCTTAGGAAACCTCCTCCAAGAGATTTTATGAAAAGAGAGGGAATGGAAAAGTGTAAGGAGTTGAAAGTGTTTTAATTCCCTGAAGCTGAGAACTCCGTCTGGGTTCGTTTCTATTGCTCAGAGCCCCTGTTGAGTTCCCTCCTGCGCAGGATGCCAGAATTGGAGACTCTGGAGATCATGAAGTTGGTGAATTGCCCCGAGACCTTCACACCAGACATGAGGTGCATCATGGGCGAGTCTCCTCTGGTTCAGGGCTACTTCGTCCTGGCAGGAATGAACTCTGCTGGCCTTTCGTTTGGTGGAGGAGCTGGAAAGTAAGTCTTTCTCACTCAGACTCAGCTTGCTGGGCTTCTTCCTTTCTAGAGTTACTTATTGATATGGTATGTAGTACCCTTAGTCGGTAAAGAAGTTACAAGGACATGTAATTTGAGAGCGTCCCCTTCAAAGTAATCACCGCGGGAGGCTCTCCCTATATTCCTGAAAGTCATTGTGCAAAATGGTTTTGGAACTCCTCTTTTAGTTAGGCATTGATCCTGTAGGATGAATGGATGTTCTGTGTACTTTCAGTTGTAACAAAAATGGGTCCTTTTTGTTTATTTGAATTTGGAAACTTCCAAGTGTGGTGAGTGAGATAGATGATCATGCTGAGTATTACCAGTTTTTATTGAAAAATTAGGTTGTAATAAAAAATAAGCCAGTCATGAAAAGACAAATATTGTGTGATTCCATTTATTTGCGATACTTAAAAGAGTAGTCCAGTTCTTGCAGACAGACAGTAGAAGGGTGGTTGTCCAGGGCTGGGAAGGAAATGGAGAGTGACTGCTTAATGGACAAAGAGTTACAGTTTGGGAAGTTCAAAAAAAGAGTTCTGGAGATGGATAGTGGTTGTGGTCACACAGCAATGTGAGTTACTTAATGACACTGAACTTTCCACTTAAAAAGGCTTAAGATGGATTAAGATGGATAATTTATGTTATGTGTATTTCCACAATTAAGAAAACTTTACTTGGTTAGAGTGTGGTGCTCTTAATAACAAGGTTGCCGGTTCGATCCCCACATGGGCCACTGTGAGCTGCGCCCTCCACAACTAGATTGAAGACAACTACTTGATTTGGAGCTGATGGGTCCTAGAAAAACACACCTAAATAAATAAAAGTTAAAAAAAAATTGTTTTTAATTAAGGAGGGCATTTTTCTTGAGTGACTTGTAGAATGGCTCTGAAAACGGTTATGGAAGTGGAGTTACCAGAAACATTTGGAGCAGAAATGTGATCGGATAACTGTATAACCTCCTGAGGTGACTGTTCTACAGGAAAAACAAAAACAAAAACAAAACCCATTGGACGTATAAATTAGAGTACAATTTGTATATATATTTTAGTTTTATTTCTTCAGATATGTGCCCGTGTCTTAAACAGTTTCTAGGAATTCTTGTTATTAGAGCTAAAATCCTCTTAGTGGTCTTGTGAGAGCAGTAGATGAGTGCATGTCTGTTTCTGCCAGAAAAGTTAAGGAAATTGGTCAGAATTGCTCAACCACTCCCTGACAAGATAGGATCTTTGATTCTGTTGGTTCTTGATTTGTGGTGCAACGCTGAGAGTATCACATCCGAGGCCCAACATCTTCCTTCTATCTAAACAGGTACCTCGCTGAATGGATGGTGTATGGCTATCCCTCAGAAAACGTCTGGGAATTGGATTTGAAACGTTTTGGAGCCCTTCAGAGCAGCCGTACCTTTCTGCGCCACCGGGTCATGGAAGTCATGCGTAAGTGAAGCTTTATCCCAGTTGTACCTATTTGCAGTGTCTTACTAGCATTCCGATGGGCAGGTTTTCCCTCAGTTCTTTAGTAACTGCTTCAACTTGGGCTTCTGATGTTTGACTCTTTCAGGCCTGTGTTGGGAGCATTGCCCATGTGATATTTATGGAATGTTTTCCTTCGTATATCGTACTGTTTACTTCACAGGACAGGAAAGTAGAACAGGACTTACAGGTGGTAATTCCTGTCAGACTCCATCCAGCAGCTTATGTTCCCAGCATTGCCTGCTTTCCACTGTGCCTGGAAAACCCTATGTCAGAATGAATGTTCTCGTTTCCCACTTGGTCTTTGAGATCATGATTTGCTTTCCAAGGCAGAGAATTTGCCAAGTTTTTCTCAAAGCTTCAAGCTTCTCCAAGTGATTTTTGTCATTAACCCACTATATACATTGGCAAGCTAGGAAACCACTTCTCATGTAAATACAAACGTACATTCCTACTCTTTGTTCTTGTTCTTGCTTCCCTCCAACTTCCAAGGATTGGCCTCTTCATTTTAACGGAATTTGTTACCCTACCTTGTGTCTGATTTATTTTCTAGTAAACCCTTTGGGACAGCTTTTGTATCAGGAATTGAACCAAATGAGGTTGTAATTGCATTTTTCCTATACTGAGGAAGTACTCTCAAATTTTGCCAAAATATATCTAAATATTTTGGGCATATTTATGCTCAGGAGTAAAGTTTCTACATTGGCTGTGACCACCGTTCTTAAGAATGAACTGCTGGTTTAGTCATTGGCGGTTCCATTCACGATGAGCCTTTGAATGACCTTTAACACCTGTGTGCTCACTTTTGGCTTCTGACAGAGAACTCATATCTGTGGGAGATATAGGACCTGGCAGCAGTATGTGTAACTGCTAAGCTTCTTTATTTTTAGCAAATATTTTGGTTAAAATGTTGAACTACCATTTAGTCTAGATTTCCCCATCCATAGTTACTCTAGAACCTGTACAAATCATAACTGACCTCGAATTTCTCCTTGATGATATGACATGTTTGGTGGCCTTCTCTGATTTTCATAAAATAGAAATTGCAGACATGACAGCAAATGGGAAAGGGGAAGTAGAACCTAAAATACCAAAGACTGACAACTTGTCACAGTATAAGGAAACCAGTGTGGCTTCCTTCTCTTTAGTTTTCCAGCCTCGCTCACTACAATGACCTCTTGTCTAGAATGGTGTCAGGTCAGGTCTTCTCTTTGGAAGGGACTAGAGATCATCACACTCTTTCTGGCTACTTTTACTCATTGCTGTTGCAGATTGCACATGGCTACTTTTACTCATTGCTGTTGCAGATTGCACATTAGGAGAATTGAATTCTGACTCTAGCTTTGTTACGTGAATAATGTCACTGGGATAGTACTATGCAACTTGTCAGATTTCAGAGCCAATTAAATCAAGGTATGCTGTGTGCCCTTTCACTTCAGAAATGGGCTAAATATTAGAGAGGAAATGTCTATACAGGTCCGAGATCCCAACAACACAGGCACTTTAAAGAATCAAGTGCCATTTTTTCACTTTGTAACTAACTTCTTGTGATCGCCTTAAATATAACTTCATCTCTGCTATGGAGCTTAGCAAAGTTTAGAACTCTGCACTTTCTCCTATTTCTACCTACTAATTTGGAACAATAATTGTGAACAGAGACCTAGAGCCGTTATGTGACTCATAGCTATATAACTATGGAAGGATGAAAGCAGCTCTTGCAATATTATTCTTTCTTTTGGAGCATGCCTGTTATACTGGGTACCGTTTGGCAAATTAGGCTACCTAAGCCTGGAAAGGATGTTCTTTTGAATAGGAGCAGCTCCAGAGTCTAGTGGGTATTGGGTACTCAGCTCTGTGGCTTGGGCTTTCATAGACTGTTATTATCTGTTCTAGCTCTGCTGTATGATCTGAAGGTTCCCCGGTGGGACTTCCAGACAGGGAGGCAGTTACGCACATCTCCTCTCTATGACCGGCTGGATGCACAGGGAGCCAGGTGGATGGAGAAACATGGATTTGAGAGGCCAAAGTACTTTGTGCCACCAGACAAGGGTAAAAAGGCACATTCTCATTTTTTTTTTTTTTTTTTTTTTGCCCTGAGAATAAAACTTATTTTTCAATGTATGTAGCTAGAATGTGTTCCTGGAAGAATGAATACTAAAAGTCTCTTATACTGCATTGAACTATACAGGGAGACTCCTCTGTAGAAATCCTCTTTTCCTCTCTTGTGTTTTCTGTTCCGCAGATCTCCTGGCGTTGGAGCAGAGCAAGACTTTCTACAAGCCAGACTGGTTTGATATTGTGGAGTCGGAAGTGAAGTGCTGTAAGGAAGCTGTGTGTGTCATTGACATGTCTTCTTTCACGAAGTTTGAAATAACTGTAAGTATTTGGGAACCAGTAAAACAGACTAAGAAACTTTGCGTATTTGTTGAATGCCTTTTTTCATGTCTCTTCAAAACTGATTAAGAAATCTGGTATATTTTAATGTCATCTTTATTACAACATTTCTCTGAATTTTTAGCTCTGTTTCTGGTTTTTAATCTGCTTGCAGAGGCCCACTTATCATTAGAATCAATAGCTAGCTTTTTCTGGAGCTTCTTGCAGTGGCATAAATCTGCAAAAATTGTTGCACGAGTGCTAGCTGATTGAATTTTCTCAGCAAGTCGTACTGCTCATCAGGCCGTGTTACCTAGCCAAATGCTCTTGTGTTCCTTAACCCTACAGTCCACCGGAGACCAGGCATTAGAGATTCTACAGTACCTCTTCTCCAATGACCTGGACGTGCCCGTGGGCCACATTGTGCATACTGGCATGCTCAACGAGGGTGGAGGGTATGAAAATGACTGCAGCATAGCACGCCTGAACAAGCGCAGGTGAGGTCAGCACCGTCCCACTCTGCTTCCTCCAGCACACTGCTTCCTTAAGAGTACTGTGGCAGCACAGCACCCAGCTCACTTTTCCAGAAAACCATAATTATACCAAGGACAAAACCATTTCGTTCACTTATGGCCAGCTCATTAGCAGCCCAGTGCAAGAAGAAATCACCAGAAAAAAAGACTAAAACCCACCAGACGGTGTAAAATTCGATGTGGAAAAATTACTCTACTGGGAGAAGACACCTTCTCTTACGTTCGTAGGTCTGTGTAATTTCTTGGCAGTACCAGGAAGTCAGAATCTTCTGTTTGTCCTTATGTGGTGTATCCTAGAATTATGTGCTACTGGCCCTCCCTGAACGCTAAGAGCTCATTTGCCAATATTCTACTCATTGCTTTGAAACTAGCTGAGAATTGCTTCTGGATCCTTTTTCTACTGCCTGGTTTTGATTACTTTTGCGTCTTACTTCCAGTTTCTTCATGATTTCTCCAACCGACCAGCAGGTCCACTGTTGGGCCTGGCTTAAGAAACACATGCCGAAAGACTCTAACCTGCTTCTGGAGGATGTCACCTGGAAATACACTGGTAAGGTGACCTCTGGGGTCAGCTGAACCAGAAAGGCCAGCCAGTGCAGATGTCTTCTCCATTTGTTATATTTGATATTCAAAAATGAGTATCAGAATTAGAAGCGTGGGAGAGGCTCTCTGGTCATAGAAAATTGATCTCGAATATGTCCTTGTGTTTTCAGTGAAGCATGGAACAAGTTAGTGCTTCAGTTTGTTTTGTTCACTGCTATGTCCCCTACAGCCAGCAGGTAGGAGCACAGATACTTGTTGAATGAATGAGTAAATCATTTAAAAAAATATTTTTATATTTATTACCCAAGTATTTATTTTCTTCAAGATTCACCCGCCCCCCTTTTTTTAAATGAGTAATTTTTTTTTTTTTTTGGTTGAGAGCCCACTGGCCCATGTGGGAATCAAACCGGCAGCCTTCGGAGTTAGGAGCATGGAGCTCCAACCACCTGGCCACCCGGCCAGCCCCTTGAGTAATTTTTAAGGATAGTTAAATTTCCTGATTATCTCAGCAGTTCTGTCAGGGGAGTAGCGCTCTTCTTTTGCCTCCATTCCAGGTCTTACCCCTCTCCAGCACTTAACTGATTCCTGCCCCTCGCCCCACCAGGCCCTCGTTCTCAATTCATCATAGCAGCAAATACGATGAACTTCTTGCTACCAGATTGGCAAAGTACAGAATCTTGTTGAATCAAAGTTGTTGTCCAGCCCATAGGAGGGTAGTTGATGTGTCATTAGCACATACTGCTGTCACAAACATGACAGAATCCAGGGTGGCTGGGCAGCTCTCCCTCAGGGCTTTCCTCCTGGTCCTGATTTGGGCTTTTCCCATCAGGTAGCTACACTGGGGAAAAGGGAATAGGAATTGTGCAGGGGGATTATGACTGGCTCTGGAAGTGGGCTCTGTCCATGAGCCAGGACTTGGTCTCTTGATCCTGTGTAACTACGAAGGAGGCCGATGAATGTTGCCTTCCTGTGTGCCCAAGGAAAGGAAACATAGTCTCCAGGCTCTCTGATGACAGCAGTCAGTAGCTGCACTGAGCAGGCCTGTCGAGAGAGGAGTGTTTTCCAGAATTGGGGTGTTCTGTCCATCCCTAAGCAAAGGGATGCTTCAGTGGTCTTGCCACCCAGGCCTGGCCATAGGTGAGCAAGTCCACAACAGACCTTTCCCACTGGTTCAGCTGTTCACCTGAAGTGGCCAGACATCTCTTGTTCTTTTCCATTTAGCCCTCAATCTGATTGGTCCTCGAGCTGTGGATGTGCTGTCCGAGTTGTCCTATGCCCCTATGACTTCAGACCACTTCCCAAGTCTCTTTTGCAAGGTGGGTGAGAGTAAAGTTCTAGTTTTTAGGTGGGCAGGGAATGTTTCTTTTATGGAGATGGCAATTACATGTTCTTATGATGGCGTTAACACACACAGCATGTTCCGATTTTTATTAAGCAGACAAATGACAAAATAAATTCATTTCTTTATTTTTCACCCTTCAAGGTCTCCTTATTTAATAAGCATTAGGATATCTTTGAAGTGGATTTAACTTCTTTGAATATCAGTTCTATATATTTATTTTGTATAGCAGATTAAAATTGTAAGTTATAGGATTATGACACTGATGCCCCAAAATGTCAGTCAGAGTCCCTTCTGTCCAGGCAGCATTTCCTCTTTTTCCATACACAGAGGAACCACTGTGGATGTGGTATCTTCAGGTTAAGAAATGGTTTAGATAAATCTCTAAACAACCTACATAATTTTCTTTCTTATGTTGGCAACGCTAGCTGAGTAAAACAAACTGTAACTGAACAAAAGAGATGGTAACTGAATACTCTCTAGCAAGAGGTCGGTTAGAGATCCTAATAGACATTTGGTCAACCTGTGACAAGCAGCTTGGGGACCGTTACTGATATTCAAACCAAAGCTGGGATCTACCAACTGATTGTAGTTTTCCTTTTTCTCCACAGCAGAGTGAGGGCCACAGAAAAGTCACTGGGCCATTAGCAGGCTCCTTCACAGCACTTTCCGTGCTTCCCGAAGGAGTGATCCATATATGTGTCTAGAGAGGACCACGTGGTGTTGGGCTTCCTGTGGAACCTGTGCTTTAGTGCCTCCTGGGACCTAGCCCTTTATAGGCACAGCGATTGAATCAGAGCCCATTAGTTAACTGAGCTGCTCTGAACGTGTTTTGAACTTTAGAAGCCTGGTCTCTGACCCCAGAGTAGCAGGTGAACCGCGTTCTGTGGGGCTCAGGCATCTTTTGTGGGCAGGAGCCCAGGACTTCCCTGCCGAGTCCTCCAGAGAAGTCAGTTGTCTGGTCTTCATTGCTCCCGACGCCCTTGACTAAAACAAATCTTCAGCAGGACTTTGCAAAAAGAAATATTTCACGCTTGTCAAAGACCGCCTCTACTTCCCACCAGTAGCTTGGCTAGCAGGCCTGAAATGGATATTCATGAGAGGAGATATTGTGAAGGCTGTGCTGCGTCCCTAAGCACCTCAAAACCTGGAAACAGACCATTTTGAGGATGAAATTGTTTCATTCACGTGTCTTTCCTTTAGGGTCAAAGGGTGCAGAGCTAATGAGAGGGGTTTTCCTCGGGCATCCATTCCTTTAACAAACACTGAGTGCCCACTTCCCTTGAGGAGTTGCTGACTGTCTCCCTTTGTTTCCACAGGAGATGAGTGTGGGCTATGCCAACGGGATCCGGGTGATGAGCATGACTCACACAGGAGAGCCGGGCTTCATGCTGTACATCCCCATAGAGGTGAGCAGCACAGACGTGTGTGAGGGGTGCGGGCTGTCCCATACCTGCTCAGCACATCTGATTGGGCCTTCAACAGATTTTCACATTTTAAACTAAGTTATTGACTTTTTTTGGATAGGTAACACATTCACATGATTTAAACATAAATCCCAAAGTATTCAGTGCCACCCAACCAGTTCCTACCAACCACCATCCATGTTAGTTTTTCATGTCATGCCAGACATTTTTGTGCATATGGAAGCAGTTCAGACGTATTCTTAACTCCATTTTTAGAAACACGAAGAGAAGCATATTGCTATTCATCTTGATTTTTTTTTTTAACAATTTAGAGGTGTTTCTCTGTGAGTACCTAAAGAGTTTCCTCTTTCTTTTTTCCTTTCCTTTTTAATAGTGGTGTACTATCCCCTCATACAGTTGATTCACAATTTATTGAACCAGTCTGGTACTAATAGACATTTATGATGTTCCTAGTCCTTTGCAACGATAAAAACTGCAGTGTGCAAGTGTCTTTTTCCTTACTGCACGTAGCAACACAGGGAGTTGTCAGACTTTAGTCTGAGAGGTTCAAAATAGTTTGTCAGTGCAGTTTTAATTTCCCTTGTGTTTGAGACTGAGCTACTTTCAAAACCCATCGCCCTCCAAGTGAAATCCCATGTACAGGGTCTGCAGTTCTGCCTACCCGATCTCCACTCTTTCTCTTCTGATCACATCCGAATGTCTTCTCTGCCTCTCGCACCCCTTGCTAGTCTTTGAACATGCTAGACTGCTTCTGCCTTGGGCTTTACACTTGCTCTTCCGCTCCCCTTGACGTGTCCTCCCAGATGGATGCTCCCAAGTTCACAGCCATGGGTGCTTCAGGTCTTGTTCACACGTCCCTTTCTTGTTGAGCCCCACCCCCAGTTCTGCCTATCCTCCTTCCCTGTGTTTTCCTCCATAGTGCCTACCACCTGTCTAATAAAACAGTTTCTTTATTTTGTTCAACAGATTACCCGTTTAAATGTATAAGTTCCCTGAGGGCGGGGATATTAGTCTGTTTTAACTTTTATGTCCCCAGCACCTAGAGAAGAACTTGGCACACAGTAAATACTTAATACATGTTGCATGAATGAATGTTCTGGTCATATCCTTTGTCCGTTTTTGCATTGAGTAATTGGGTCTTTTTGCCAATTTGTAGACATTCTCTGAACAGTCTCTGAACAGTCCTTGCTATTGAGTTGTAAATTTTTTTCCAGTTTGCCATTTGTCTTTTGATTTGTTGTTTTTTTTTGCCATGTAGAAGGATTTTTAAATTTTACTTTTTATTATGGAAAATGTTTCTTATGTTGCAGAAATTTTTAAAAAATTTTATGTAGTTGAATTGATCACTTTTGTGGCTTCTAGAGTTTGTTACATAGAAGGGGGCTTCCCCACTCCAGGGGTATAAAATTTTTCCAGTTTTCTTCTGATGCTTTTATAGTTTGTGTTGTTGCTGTTTGTAGGTTTATGGGGTTGTTTGTTTGTTTAGTATTTAAATGCTCCATCCTTTCACAGTTCCTCTTGGTGTACTTTGAGATATGGATCAAATTATTTTTTCCACATGGATAATCAATTGGTTTGAGATTCTACCTTTATCAGATACTAAATTCCTATATGTATTTGGATTTATTTCTTGACTGTTTTACTCTGTTCTGTTGGCCTATCTATTCATAGTCTAGGATCACAATTATTACATATTATATATTTTAACATTTGGAAGTGTTAGCTTCCTCATAGCTTGGAAAACTAGGAAAGAAAAACAATTCCTGTTTCCTTATTTTCCCTTGTAAACTCTATAATCATGTAGTTAAAACAACACCCTATTTTGGGGATTGTGTTATATTTATAAATTAGGGAAAATTGACATTCTTTTAATGTGTCTAATCTCACAAAGTATGCATTTTTTATTCAAGTTTTTGTTGTGACCTTCAGAGGTCTGTTGAAGTTTTCTTCATATAGATGTTCTACATTTCTTAAGTTTATTTGAATATTTTGTTGTTGCTGTTATGAATGGGAAGGGTGTCTTTGTTCCATTATCTTCAGGTGACTGTGATTTATGAAAGCTTTTTACTGTATATTAATTCTTTAACCTAATTCCTTACTAAATTATTTTATTGTATTTTTAGTTGATTCTCTGGAGTTTCCAGGGTTCAACCTTACCATATACAAATAGTAAATTTTTCTTAACATTGTTATTCCTAGTTTCTCTGCCTAGTTGCGACAGGTAGCAGCGATCGTAGGCATTGGTCACGTTACTTATGGTCTTAGGTTTTTAATTATTGAATAAAGCACATATTTATCAGCCCATGAAACTCTATCTGCCTTTCCACATGGAAGTATTGTAACAGTATTAAGATGGAGCATTCGCGATTTAAGAGTTGATACAACTGTAGCTGATGTGTTTTGCCTGTACAGACAAATTCTGGAGGGCCATACGGTCATGCAGGTGTTATCACCTGGGTGACCATGTCATTGATTGGCCAAACTCCATCCTGAAGGGAGGTTTTGTGGCTCCAGCAGCTTCATTACTCGGAAGCCCTGGTTTCTGCCTTCTTATTTTCCATGAGTCCAAGAGGTAATCTGTGCCATGCCTGGGTTCTTTTCAAGCTGCCTTTTGTCCTCAAGAGATGTCTCTGAGATGTCTTCCAAAACATAGTGGCAGACAGCAGATTTTTGTTTTGTTCACATTAAATCCCCAGCATTTAGTGAGAAAATTAGTAAATGTTAGGGACCCACTTTTCCCTTTGCTCTTCTCTTCTGGCCTAAGACTAGTCACCTGCTTTAAGTTTTTCCTCCTTTGCCTACCTCAAGTACAGAGTATTCAGCTTGAGACAGAAAAGTACCAAACCTACCAGAGATACTGGCTCTTACCAGTCTCCTTTCCCAGCCAGTCTCCATTGGTCTACTGTCCCCATCTTTGCTAATCCAGATGTTTCACACACACAACACAGGCAGTGTTATATTCAATAGCTTTGATTCTCCTTTTCCACATTTAAAGTTTTCTTGACCACAGTGGTCTGTTCAGTAGATGCCTGATCAGCTGTAGTAGTGTAATTTATAGAGCAACATACATTACCAGGATAAAGAATTATAATACCAACGAAGCTCAAATAACACCAGCACTTTTTCTGCTTGTTTTTTCGTTTTATTGAGATATAATTGACATACATCACTGCATAAGTTTAAAGTATACAAAATAATGGATTGACTTACATTGTGAAATGATTACTGCCATTAGTTTGTTAGCGTCTACCTCATATAGATACAAAAACAAAAAGCAAATTTTTTTTTTGCCTTGTGATGAGAACTCAGGATTTATTTACTCTCTTAACTTTCGTATGTATCATACAGTAGTGTTAGCTATAGTTATGTTGTACATTACATTGTTAGTACTTACTTATATAACTGGAAGTTTGTATCTTTTGACCACTTTCCTCCAATCTTCCCCACCTCCTACTCTGGTAATCACAAATCTTTTTTACAAGTTTGTTGTTTTTCTTTTTTGATTCCACTTATAAGAGAGATAATACAGTATTTTGTCTTTCTCTGACTTATTTCTGTTTTTTGTTATTCAGTTTTTAAAGCAAACAGTGTAGTTTGTTGCCAGGCTTTAGACTTAACATAGGCTTTAGTCCCTATGTTTAGATAGGGACTGCATCTTTTGCTTTCAATTTGGAAAACTTTCTGTTCATTTATTTGATGCATGTTTTTGGAACCAAGAAAAGAACAATGTGAGAGGCCAGATGTCGTGGGACGTCAGTAGGACAGCGCTGCTTTCTGGCTCTTCTGTGACTCGTTCTGGGTCTTGTAAGATGTGTTATAATCTGTGTGAAAAATCAGATGTTCTACACACACATCTGGAATGACGTGTAACATGTTTCATAGCACGGGCCAGCGCATAAGGGCAGGACACGGTTGGGGCTTTGGGGCAAGAGAACAAAGCCAGAGTGAGAACAAAGCTGGTAGAGGATGAGTGGGCTATTTAAGAAGCAGTTCTGAGATTGGTCATTTACTGGGTGGTAAGAGTGCTTTTCTGAGTGATTATTCAGTCATTGCCATATCAGGACTTAGGTCACTCTCCTGAACATTTGGAGATGGATGCTGCTCTCATGGTGCCGAAGTCTGGATTAGGGTGACACCCGTTCATTCCTCCTGGGCTGCAGCACTTTGGTTTGTTGAGGCTGAGACATCCTGAGAATTTCATGCAAACCCATCCAGGTTAATAGTGGCAGCCGTCAGGCACTCCAGACACAGCCCGCGTTGAAATTTGAAGGTCTGCTGCTTACCGAGCTTTTGTCTCTCCTAGTATGCCCTGCATGTATACAATGAAGTGATGAGTGTTGGGCAGAAGTTCGGAATCCGGAATGCTGGCTATTATGCTCTTCGTAGTCTCCGAATTGAGAAGTTTTTTGCTTTTTGGGGTCAGGATTTAAATACCCTCACCACGCCCCTGGAATGTGGACGCGAATCTCGGGTGAAATTAGAGAAGGTATGTGTCCGTCACTCCACTTCCCAAGCAGGAATTCTGCATTAGAACAGGAAAGAGCCGATGTGGTAGCAAAGGTGTAAACATACTGAGAGCGCTAGCGTCCGGTGAACGGTGACGATTAGGATGTCCTCAGAATGAAAAGTATCTATGGGATAAAACATCTTAACATGACACAACACCCATTTGGAGCATTCTTCTCTCTTTCAGACTGAGTGCTTTCTGGGGAGGTTTTCTGAACTGATTATGGTGATACACTAGCATTCCACGATTATTTGTACAAATTAGTCACCTTACACTCAATGGCCTAATTTTTTGTTTCTTTTCAAAGTAATATATGAACATGATTTTTTTTTAAAAATTCGTAGTTCCAGAGGTTGTTCAGTGAAGTCTTTTTTCCATCTCTGAACCCACCCATCTCACTGCCCCCTTTAGCGAGCTTCAGTGTGTTGCAAACAGATGACTGTATAGTTCCCTTGCCAGGTTTTTTTAACCTAGATGGTTGGATATCACACACTTGCTATATTGCTCCTTGCTTTTTTCACTTAGTATCAGTACAGTAAATTTACAGTATTCTTCAGCAATTACAGAAGTAATAACTACTCATTTTGGAAAATATGGAAAAATAAAGAAAATAGAAACCATAATGTATGTATTCAGATAATGACTGTTGAGTTTACTTCATCCTGCTTGTTTTGTACATACGCATATATAAAGGGATTATATAGAAACATTGTTTTTCTAAAAATTCTAGCAAATACTTTTGAGTAGTAATTTTTCGTTCCAAATATTTTTGTTTTGTGTGGTCTTGTGATGAAAATCTGTGTTTATAGAACGAAAAAGAAAAATGAGTACCTGTGTTGCTAGTCTCTGAAGCTGTCACTTTCCCCAAAGCCTGCAGGGCTGCGGGGGAAAAGCGTTGCACTCCCTGTAGTGACACCAGGGGACCCTTCCATTGTGCTGCTCATAGTGCTGAGAGCCAGAGAGTAGAGACACCGTCTGAGTGTTGCCTTTCTTTCCTAGGGGATGGATTTCATTGGTCGAGATGCCCTGCTGCAGCAGAAGCAGAACGGGGTGTATAAACGCCTCACTATGTTCATCCTGGACGACCACGACACAGACCTGGACCTCTGGCCGTGGTGGGGAGAGCCCATTTACCGAAACGGGCAGTACGTTGGCAAGACCACCAGCAGTGCCTATAGCTACACCATGGAGCGCCACGTTTGCCTGGGCTTCGTGCACAATTTCTCTGAGGACACTGGGGAAGAGCAAGTGGTGACCCCAGATTTCATCAACCGGGGAGAGTATGAGATTGACATCGCAGGACACCGGTTCCAAGCCAAGGCCAAGCTCTACCCGGTCACCTCCCTCTACACCCATAAGCGCCGAAAGGATGACGTGGAGCTAAGTGACTTGCATGGGAAGTAATGCCAGGCAGTCCCTTCCTCCCCATCTGATTCTCTAAGAGCTTCTCTCTTGCTGAGCCCGTCCCTAACCGTTGCCTCCCATCGCGTGTCTCCTGGATGTAATTTTAAACTTTGCCTTCTTTTAAACTTTTTGCTTTGCAACCTCTCTTGTCCTTCCATCTTCTCCTCGTTCCCTTTGCAGTTCCCCTTCTGTTGATACTCACTCTGGGCTGGCTGTTCATCTTGTCCTTCCACCACTCTGATTCCCATGGTGACAGAAACATGCTCCTCTTGTGGAAGTGGCTTATGGTGACAGTCTGATTACAAATGCTGGTCTCGAGGTAAGGGAAGCTGGTGGTGTGCGGGCCTCAGCGGCAAGAGCCGGTCTCCATGGGGCTCAGTCTTCTCGGAGAAACCCGTGATTTCGATGGGTTGCTGTATGTTTGCTGCGGCGCTGGAACAGTCTGTGCCTTTCAGCCAGGCAGCCCATTCTCCTGCGCCGTGGTTGGCACCCTGATACCTCTAGCAAAACGATGACCATCTACCTCACTGATGGGAGGCATCACGTGGATATTGTCTGTAACAGAGATAAATCGTTAACCTGGCACCACCCCCAGCCTCCCTGCCAAGCCGGGTCCCAGTTATCAGACCATAGGGCCAGGGCCACCTGCTTCTATTCTTCATCTCTTTTTAATCTCTATAATGAGGGGTTTTGTTGGTTTAGCTGAGTAAACCATGTTGCCTTTTGTGTTGCTTTTCCCAACTGAAAGGGTCTGACCTGAGAAAGTACCACCACCAAACAATGCAGGGTTTTCTGTTAAAACAGTGCTGCTTTTCTTCCAGCTAGTCAAAATTCCATCATCCCATCTTGATTTTCCTCGTCAGTTCAGCCTCACCTATCCCTTGAGCAGGAGGCCCACTAGCTCAGCAAACATCTCTCCCCCTTCAGAAAAGGGGGCGGTAGGGTAGGGCATGCCGTCCTGAGCGAGTGACCCATGCGGCTGCTTCTGGCACAGAACAGACAGACCCAGAGAATTCAGTGTGGAGGGTGTATGTTATGTGAGCCTAACAGACTGCTTTCCATCCTTTCTTTCCCTATTGAGCCATCTCTCCATATCCTCTGGAATAGAAACCTTGGGGTGCCCCCTGAGGGCTCTGCACAATTAAGTAGTGTCTCTGTTTTCCAAGGGAGAAATTCAGATATCCCAGGCTGTGTTTGCCAACTTAGCATTTACTTTTTCCTTGACATAAGCTGCCCTAACCTGCTGTTAGAGGTTTTAACTACTTAAACTATAGCCTTTGTCTTGGTATCTTAGAAGCAGTCGCTCTGATAGATCTATAAATATATTAAAGATCCTCTCACTTTATTGGAGCAGCTTAAAAATTCTCAGGTGTCTGCCTGGTCTGGCATCTCCGTTTACCCACTAAATCTGACTGGCTTGTTTTTTCCAGACATTTCTTGCTATTTCCCCAGCCAGACCACACCTCCTTGATTACTGACTTCAGTGTCCACCTTTTTAGGAGGTTTTAATTTATTAAGGGAGCAAGTGACTAGAACTGCTTGGGGGCCTTGCTATTTTGGTGCAGACGTACACTTAACTAGCTGACAGCACTTGCTCTCAGGCAGACGAGGAAGGAGACGGGTGCCCAGGCCCATGAAGGGCTCAGGGGAGCAGAGAGCAGGCCCTTGGCCAAGGCAGGTGTCAGAAGGAAACAGGATTTACAGTTAAGGGTATCCGTGTTCCGCATGATTCCAAAGTCCTCTGTGTACCTGAAAATCTACTTGGGATCGAATCCAAAAGAAACTACTGTAGAGTTATAAATGTCACCTTGTCCACAGGTAGAGATCATACCCAAGACTGGCAAGCTGGTACTCTTCTGAGGCTTCACTTGTTTATTGGGTGCCCTGAAGCACACATACTTATCTTTTGGCACCTTAAAATCCATCCTGAAGTCTCTTGGCTCATTCAGATATAGGTAGTGTGAAATCTAGTAGTTTTCTGTTTGGTCTTAAATCTGAAGGGGTGACTCTACCTCTACCAAAATTCACAAAACATCTGTGTGTCATTTCCGTCCCTTGGTCAGGGGGGTCACATGTTTGCCTTGTGTGACAACTCACCTCTCCCTACTTCTGGGCTCTTCGAACTGGATGGCTGGACTTTAGTTTTATTTAGGTGGTTGGTACCTTTCTCTCTGAAATGATCTGTCGTCACCACTTGTGTTCTCTTGGGAGAGGGGCTCTGCACACTTCTGTCATGTCAGCACATTTGACTGAAGCATCTTGACCCTAGAAGCAAAAAGTCCGAATACGTTAGCCTCAAAGAGATGAAGGCCAGGGCTGCAGGCCTCCTGGGGGCCTCATCCTCCCTGCAGATACCGCCTGAGCCCTGTCACTCACACCACGTGTAAGTCCTGTTTCCTGGCACTGCCATGCTCAACAGACTGCCACTGCAGCTTGCATCGGAAAGATTTCCCGTCCACAGTAATGTCACTGAAGTCAGAGGCTCTAACCCAGAAAGTGTGACGAGCAAACAGGGACAAAAACAACCTGCTTGGACAGTGTTTTATGCACATTCACTGCATGGGCCAGACATGCTCCAGCAGACAAGTGAACACTACATATCTATAGAGTTCTTCTGGGGAGTCCCTGTACCCCCAAATGTGAGATGCCATTCAGGCTAAGGACCCAAGCACCATTCGGCCCAGTGATTAACCCAGTTTCACTTTGGCCCAAAGATCCCATTTCTGCACGAGGAGAGCACAGTCACTTTGATTCCCATCAGGAGGAAGCATGAGGTCCCTGGATTCTATCTCCTTGTACAGAACAAGCATTTTACCTGCTTCCCTTCTCTTGGGCTGTTGTGTTCAAGAAAGTGACTAAAATGTAAAACGTGCTTCAGTCTCCTCCATTACCTACCTGCCTTTGCAGTGTTACTCTGCCCCCCGCCCCCCACCTATGTGGCAGGAATGACAGCAGCTTTGTAAAGTGGTTTTGTTTCACCGAAGAGATGCTCACCGCCTGGATTTGGGGCTCTGGCTTCTGGACACGTCCATCACCATCCTTTCAGAACCTGAGGCGGACGAAAGGGAATATTCTCTGACCTGCGGTCTTGGCTCTGGCCCTAGAAGAACAGTCGCACTGGCTGGCTGTCAGGGTAAGCTGCAGCTTCATGTTTACATTTCTTTGTTGCTTCGTGACCAGTACTCGGCAAGGATCCTCTTTAGTATCTAAGAGGGACTTTTTGGTCAACAGTGCTTAATACTGAAAAATAACCTTTTGTTCATTTACTTTTTGCACCCCTCATCCCGCCCCCATACCTCATAAACTTGGATAAAAGCAGCATTTTATCAACATGAGTTAGGGGAAATTGTCATGTGAGTCAAGCATTTTCACTCACACACGTCATTTGCAGACTCATGGACTCAGGAGCAGCACAGCTGAGAGGAAGACATGGTAGATGAAGTATAAGATGTTTGGCATTGGCCATGTTGGCCAGCAGTGCGCTGTGAACGACTGAGGGTTGTCTGCCTGTCGGCGCCTCCCCCTCCGCCTCCACACTAAGGTGCTCAGCTGTAAGGCTCCTTCACTGGCAAGAGGGGGCTCACATTTGCAGTCCCGCAGCACTACAAATGCACTATTTTTCAAGAGGACCGAGTATTTTTATATATCTTTGCCTTTGTCCATTAAACACCAGAGTTGTTCCTTGTATCAGTCTTGACTTCTCTCAGCAGAGTGTCGGCACTCCTTGGAGAGTTACACATTTCTCATGGGCTGTTTTTCTCATGATATTTTTATCCTTTGCAAACCTTCTGCCATCTCCTTTTTCTGTCTCTCAAGGACAGTAATTACAAGAGGTGGGGAAGATATTTTTAGCATCTGTTTCAAAAGATGTAAGCCAGGAATTCCTTTGCACACTGGAGCTCAGAGCACCTCTTTTCTCCACGCCAGGTTTCGTGCCTTACACTCCAGAATGTCACATGGTGGGTGGAGAGAGGAAGGACGAAAAAGTAACTCCATTTCAGTGTGAGGGTTCCATCACCCCGTATACCTTCTTCTTCCCCGGAACAAATGGGTGTGGGGTAGAAAGCTCCCACAGCTCGTTTCAATGAAGGGCTTCTAGCAGCACAGTTCCCACTTTACTCTGGCCAACCCTTGGGGTGTATCGTAGAGCCACAGTAATTGTAACTCATTATCTGCATTTGTAAATGTGCAGTTCTGTTCAGCCCCTGCCTTTTTCTGTATTGAGTTAGCATGTGGTTCTGAAGATGTTCAGGCACTGAGGTAAATGGGATCTTTTCTCAAGACCCCTGCTGGCTTTAGGGACACAGCCTAAAGCCTTTCTGCCCGCCATGAACACGGTATTAATATTGTGCATTGTGTTTCTATCAAGGCAGATTTCAATTCAGATTTTCTGTTCATGTTACTAGTTTTGTCAATGAATAAACAGACATTTGAATTACTCTTGCCGGTCTGCTTGTGAAATATTCTTAATACTTGTGTAACTCGGTGTATGTACTTGCCATCACAAAAGACAAACATGCTACATAAACCTGTTTATTGCTGTGCTGCCAAGTGTAAAACAGAGTTTTGAAACTGAGATAAAGCATGTAGAGGCATTATGCAGGGTGGCCTGGCTGGAGAGAGAAAGCCTCCGTACCTCCTTCTGAAGTTACTATCGCTATCATTGAATTTGACATCCTGCCTTACAACGGACTTCACTGTAAGAACCTGGGGCTTGACTTACCACTGACGTACCTGTGAGCCCAGGTCAGTGAGGGAAATGGGAGTATGTGCATTCTGGGTCACACCTGTGGGGAGAGAGGAACATTATCTGAGAGAAGCAGTCAATGATATTTTACTACACTGCGTTTCCATTCACAAATTTACTCACTGGGCTTTACTCTGTTTTATCCAATTGTTTTTGAGCAACTACATCTGGGAACCTACAGTTATGTGTCTATAACAATTTCACCTTGCTTCTAAACCTACTCCTTTTTTTCCCAATTTCATCATTGACTGATACTTGTTACAACTGAAAGAATACACAGAATATCCATTCATCCTACAGGATCAGTGCCTAACTCTAAAAGAGAGGTTCCAAAACCATCTTGCACAATGACTTTTTTTAAAAATATATATTTTTATTGGGGAAGGGGAGTCAGACTTTATTGGGGAACAGTGTGTACTTCCAGGCCTTTTTTCCAAGTCAAGTTGTTGTCCTTTCAGTCTTAATTGTGCAGGGCACAGCTCAGCTCCAGGTTCAGTTGCCGTTGCTAGTTGCAGGGGGCGCAGCCCACCATCCCTTGAGGGAGTCGAGGAATAGAACTGGCAACCTTATGGTTGAGAGGATGCGCTCCAACCAACTGAGCCAGTGGGAAGCTGAGCGGCAGCTCAGCTCAAGGTGCCATGTTCAATCTTAGTTGCAGGGGGCGCTGCCCATCATCCCTTGCAGGACTCGAAGAGTTGAACTGGCAACCTTGAGGTTGAGAGCCCACTGGCCCATGTGGGAATCAAACCGGCAGTTAGGAGCATGGAGCTTTTAACTGCCTGGGCACTGGGCCGGCCCCACAATGACTTTTCAGGAATATAGGGAGAGCCTCCCACGGTGATTACTTTGAAGGGGACGCTCTCAAATTACATGTCCTTGTAACTTCTTTACCGACTAAGGGTACTACATACCATATTAATAAGTAACTCTAGAAAGGAAGAAGCCCAGCAAGCTGAGTCTGAGTGAGAAAGACTTACTTTCCAGCTCCTCCACCAAACGAAAGGCCAGCAGAGTTCATTCCTGCCAGGACGAAGTAGCCCTGAACCAGAGGAGACTCGCCCATGATGCACCTCATGTCTGGTGTGAAGGTCTCGGGGCAATTCACCAACTTCATGATCTCCAGAGTCTCCAATTCTGGCATCCTGCGCAGGAGGGAACTCAACAGGGGCTCTGAGCAATAGAAACGAACCCAGACGGAGTTCTCAGCTTCAGGGAATTAAAACACTTTCAACTCCTTACACTTTTCCATTCCCTCTCTTTTCATAAAATCTCTTGGAGGAGGTTTCCTAAGAAGAGCCAGCTGGGCTATTTAAGAGAAAGCGGAAACGCTGGTGGAATTATGGGCATGCCTATGGAGCGCTTGGCATGAAGATGAGAAAGAAGACACTCCTTAGGAAGGAAAGGAGCTAGGGAAGAGCAAACACACGTGGCTGCAGATCCGAATCGGGAAGGGGTCAGCACTCGGGCAAAAGCCCTTACATGACACCCCAGAGCGATGCAGTGGGAGGGCAGGTCTCCTAGGCTGGAACAGCTGCAGAAGACAGGCGCTCAGCCTGCGGTAAAGGAAATCCTTCACCTGGGAGGAATCCGGGCGCAGTGGTAACAGGACGCCAGACTGAAGCTGCCTGCCGGGCACATGGGCTTTCGTTATGCTATTTTCTCCACTTGGAAAAGTGTGAAACTTCCCGTAACAAAACGTTTATTTTTAAAAAGTCCATTAAGGGTGGAAACGAAACTCGTCATTACAGACCTTCCCATATCTTTTGAATTTGGAAGCGTGTGACTGTATTAACTATTTTTTAAAATTTATTGGGGTGACAATTGTTAGTGAAATTACATAGATTTCAGGTGTACAATTCTGTATTACATCATCTATAAATCCCATTGTGCGTTCACCACCCAGAGTCAGTTCTCCTTCCATCACCATATACTTGATCCCCCTTACCCTCATCTCCCACCCCCCACCCCCTTACCCTCTGGTATATATTAACTATTCAATAAATAAAATTAAAATTATTTCAAAATTGAGTGAAAGACCATACTAACAAAACAAGACTCCTTTCTAAACATTTCTACAGTCCTGTATGAAACGCTAGGAAGAGGTTTCCTCCCGGCCTAATTTTCAGCAGTGATTTTAGGTGAACAAGTATTAAGCCAAAAGGCCGTTAACCAAGACCTAATCCCCAGAATGAGCCACCCAGTAACATGTCCTGAGACCAGGCAAACTCTGTAGCCGGCCCTCTGGAACCTCCACATGCGGCTGTTACAAAGATCCAATAAGCTGCTATTCTTGAAAATGCTTTGGAAAAGGCAACAACAGCTTAGACAAATAAGGGCATCGTTGTTGTTATCTAGTTCACTCACCAAAGTGATCCCAGTCTTCCTGCAGGTTCTGAATCTCCAGCTGGTTCTTGCCCTCCGTGAAAATTGGTTTTGGGGTCTTCTCAAAGCCTCCAGACAAGATGCCACCCTGCCAGTTCCGAATATAAATTCTTCCATCAGCATCCACAATAGCTGAGAAGAGAAATGACAAGGGATGGAGAGTAGAAGAGAAAAACGGGGTTTCGAGGTACGCCAGCTTTCTAAGTGGACAGAAAAAAGCAAAGGGAAACACCCACTGCTGGCTTTATTAACGAAACAGCATCCCATGAGCACACCTTTCCAGGTCACAGGACAGGCTCCTCCTCACAGCCTTACAGGGCAGACTGTTTCTTGGATCGTCCCTAACCCATCAGTTACCTAGAAGCTTTGACTAGGCCTCACAACCAAACTACGTTAACTGCCACTGAGCCACAGAGAGCCTAAGAAAAGGCGGGATTGCCGAGCCCATTCCAGGGATTACGACCTCCTGCAAAGTGCTACCAAATCCTCTCCTACCGCACTCGGGGTCACTGAATACCCTGAGTTTAAAGCTTATTTATGACATTTCTATAATGTATAGCGTTCGAGTCAAAGATTCCAGGTTACATGCTAAATATTCTCAATTTAGACCTCTGCTTGGGACTAAAATAGCTTGCAAAGCAACACAAACACAAATAATTGCTTCAGTGAAACAGCCGTTGTGGCCATCCTTTCACAAGAAAGGATGAACTGGGTTAGAACAGTTAGAATTGGGTCCACCTCCCTGTAACATGCCCTAGAAAAGACTCCCGGGAACAGTCTGTCCTTAGCAGAAAGCCTTCCTTTTCAAAGGACAGAACAGTGGCAAGGAAACAAGATTACAAACAAAGTGCAGTTCCTCACTTGGTGTGTTGCTCTGCAGAGGGGTCTCCAAGGGGCGAGTCAGAAGGTAGAAGTGTTCGCAGGCATGTAACGGGATACTAATCGGCTCCTCGTTGGACAGACCCAGCTCGTATGCCCACTACAGATGGACAGATGGATTTGTGGGTGGAAGAGGAACAGAGAGACAAATGAGCAAGTTCAGCCGCTTGAAACGGTTTAATTTCAAGTGGCTTGTGTTGCTCTTTGCTACAGTGCTGGGTATGGGAAGCCAAGTTTCAGCCTGTTTTAGTTTAATTATTTGGATGGGCAGCAGCACTGTACTTTTTAAACCATTAAACTTCCTTTCAGGTCAGAGGAAGACAGATTCACCAGCCAGTAAAAGGAGCTCATGTGGAGCCAATGAGGCCTCTTAACAAAATGCCTGGCTCAATTACCAAGCCCAAATACCCCTCAATCATAAATGAACTTCCCACGACACAAAGTATTCTTAGGACACCTTAAGACTGTACAGTGGATGGAAGGGACCAATTCGCCTTAAGAGTAGAAGCAGCTCAGTGTTCTGGAAAGTGAATCCACGTACCTGAGACAATGAAATACCCTAATCCTTTGCTAGGCTGTAGAATGCAATGAAACACCACCGAGAGAACCAATGCAGGGATTTGTGTCAATGCCCGCCTGACAGGAGAGCACCACATCCCCAGGGTGGACGAAGGAAAGGGTCACCACGGCTCTATTTGAGGAGGAGTCCAGTGTCTGACTGGGAATACAAGAACTCGGGGCCTGCCAGTCCACACAAGGGACAGAGTGGTCCTTGTCGTCTGTTTGCCTGTCACTATATAATCTTTAAGTCTCTATACCAAAAAACCCCCGAGTTGAAAGTTAGATGAGAAACCCAGTGTCCCCCAAGTGACACCATATGCTAGAATCCCGGGTATGATCCTGGATTTCTCCCTTTCTCTCATCTCTCAATCACCAAGGCCTAACAATTCTACACTCGAAATTCCCATTAGGCCTATAGACCCCTCCGTCCTCACTGCCATTACCTGAGGACCAGCCCCCATCCCTTCCCACTCAGATGACTGCAGAAGCTTCCTGACAGAGCTCCAGCCTCCACTCTGCACACCCCTTTCCTCACACCCCCCACTCTTTACACAGCCGTCTGAGCAAGTCTTTTAAAATGATCCTATTTCAAGTGCCAGCTTAAAAAGCTTTCAATGACCTTCTGATGCCTTCAGGAAAAAGTCATACTCCTTAATATGATCTGCAAGATCCTTCACTATCTGGCTCATTTCTTATCTCTGGGCTCATTTCTCTTCTCTCACACTCTAATGAAGCCACACTGAACTACTTGTAATTCCTTGAACATGTCAGGCATGAATTGTCTCTTTCACCTCCAGGATTTGTGCATACTGTTCCTCCTGACATAGTTCCTGCCAGCATTACCCTGATGCCAAAACCAGACAAAGACACCACAGAAAAAGAAAATTAAAGGCCAATATCCCTGATAAACATAGATGAAAATTTCATGAACAAAATTTTAGCAAGTCGAATTCAGCAATACATTAAAAAGATTCTACACCATGATCAAGTGGGATTTATTTCTGGGACGGAAGGCTGGTTCTATGTCCACAAATCAGTTAATGTAATACATAAACAAAATGAAGGATTAAAATCATATGATCATATCAACAGATGCAGAAAAGCATTTGACACAATCCAACATCCATTTATGATATAAACTCTCAGCAGAGTGGGGATAGAGGGAACATATCTCAACATCATAAAGGCTGTATATGACAAACCCACAGCTTACATCATACTCAAGGGTGAAAAGCTGAAAGCTTTTCCTTTAAAATCAGGAACAAGACAAGGGTGTCCACATAATCAACACTGTTGGAATTTCTAGCTAAAGCAATCAGACAAGCAATAAAAGGCATCCAAACTGGAAAGGAAGAAGTAAAACTGTCATTATTTGCAGATGACATGATACAATTTATAGAGAATACTAAAAATTCCACCAAAAAAACTATTAGAATAAATGAATTCATTAAAGCAGGATACAAAATATTCAGAAATCAGCTGCAATTTTATACACGAATAATGAACTATCAGAAAGAAAAATTAAGAAAACAATCCTATTTACAATTACATCAAAATATTAAGATTCCTAGGAATAAATTTAACCAAGGAAGTAAAAGACTTGTACTCAGAAAATGGTTAGACAATGAAGAAAGAAACTGAAGAAGATAGAAATATATGGAAGCATATACCACGTTCATAGACAGTAAGAATTAACATTGTTAAAGTGTCCACACTACCCAAAGTAATCTATAAACTCAATGGAATACCTATTAAAATACCAAAGGCATTTTTCACAGAACTGGAACAAGGAATCCTAAAATTTACATGGAACCACAAAAGACCCCGAATAGCCATAGCAATCTTGAGAAAGAAGAACAAAGTTGGAGGTATCATATGTGATATGAAACTGTCCAAGGCTGTATTAATCAAAAGAGCATGCTACTGGTATTAAAACAGACACATAGTCCAATGGAACAAAATAGAAAGCACAGAAATAAACCCTGTATGGCTAATTAATCCATGACAAAGGAGGCAAGACTACACAGTGGGGTAAAGACAGTCTCTTCAATAAATGGTATTGGGAAAACTGAGCAGCCACATGAGAAAGAATGAATGTGGATCACTTTCTTACACCATATACAAAAATAAGCGCAAAATGGATTAAAAATTTGAATGTAATGCCCGAAACCATAAAATTCCTAGAAGAAAACATAGGCAGTCAACACACTGACATCGCTCTTAGTAATGTGTTTTTGGATGTTTCTTCAGACAAGTGAAACAAGAGTAAACAAATGGGACTACATAAAACTAAAAAGTTTTTGCACAGCAAAGGAACCATCAACCACACTAAAAAATAACCTAGTGAATGGGAGAAGACATTTGCTAATGATACATCTGATAAGGGGTTAATATGCAACATATATAAGGAACTCACAGAACTTAACACCAAAAAAATTGAAACAATCTCAAAAAATTGGCAGAAACCCAAACAGACTTTTCTCCAAAGAGGACACAGAGATGGCCAACAGACACGTGAAAAAATGCTCAACATGGCGGAAATGCAAATTAAAACCACAATAAGATATCACCTCATACCTGTCAGAATGGCTACCATCAATTAATCAACAAACAACAAGTATTGGCGAGGATGTGGAGAAAACTCTCGTGCACTGTTGATGGGATTGTAAATTGGTGCAGCCACTATGGAAAACAGTATGGGGGTTCCTCCAAAATCCAAAACACTAACTCAAAAAGACATATGCTCCCCTGTGCTCACTACAACATTGTTTCTAATAGCCAGTATATGGAAGCCACCTAAGTGTCCACTGAGACACAAATGGGTAAAGAGGATGTGGTACATAGATACAATAGAATATCACTCAGCCATAAAAAAGAATGAAATCTTGCCATTTGTGACAACATGGATGGACCTTGAGGATATTATGCTAATTAACATAAGTCAGACAGAGAACACAAATACCACGATTTCATTTATATGTGGTATCAAAAATCAAAATAAATGAACAAAACAGACACTCATATACAGAGAACTGACGGTTGCCAGATGAGAAGTTTGGGGGGAATAGACGAAAAAGGTGAAGAGATTAAGAAGCATGTACAAATATCCAGTTATGAAAACTGACAGAGGGGCAGCCACATGGCTCAGTTGGTTAGAGCGCAGGCTCTGAACAACAGGGTTGCTGGTTTGATTCCCACATGGGCCAGGGAGCTGCACCATCCACAACCAGATTGAAGACAATAAGCTGCAGAGGGGTGGCCACATGGCTCAGTTGGTTAGAGCAGGAGCTCTCAACAACAAGGTTGCCAGTTCAATTCCCGCATGGGATGGTGGGCTTCGACCACTGCAACTAAAGATTGAAAACGGTGACTGGACTTGGAGCTGAGCTGCGCCCTCCACAACTAGATTGAAGGACAACAACTTGGAGCTCATGGGCCCTGGAGAAACACACTGTTCCCCAATAAAAAATATAAAAACAAACAAAAACAGTCACAGAGATGTAAAGTACAGCATGGGGATGTAGTCAATAATATTATAATAACTATGTATTGTGTCAGATGGGTACTAGACTTATTCATAAGTTATATAAATGTCTATAATCACTCTGTTGTGCACCTGAAACTAATACGATAATGTCAACTGTAACTGAAAAAAAAAAATTTTTTTTTAAATTTATTGGGGTGACAATTGTTAGTAAATTTACATAGATTTCAGGTGTACAATTCTGTATTACATCGTCTATAAATCCCATTGTGTGTTCACCACCCAGAGTCAGTTCTCCTTCCATCACCATATATTTGATCCCCCTTACCCTCATCTCCCCCCCCCCACCCCTTTACCCTCTGGTAACCACTAAACTATTGTCTGTGTCTATGAGTTTTTCTTTCTCATTTGTTTGTCTTGTTCTTTTTGGTTTATATACCACATATCAGTGAAATCATAGGGTGCTCTGCTTTGTCTGTCTGACTTATTTCACTTAGCATTATACTCTCAAGACCCATCCATGTTGTCACAAATGCTCCTATATCATCTTTCCTTAACGCCGAATAGTATTCCATTGTGTATATGTACCACAACTTCTTTATCCATTCATCTATCGAAGGACATTTTGGTTGTTTCCATGTCTTGGCCACCGTAAACAAAGCTGCAATGAACATTGGAGTACACGTGTCTCTATAGAGGAATGCTTTCAGATTTTTTGGGTAGATACCCAGCAGAGCGATTGCTGGGTCATATGGTAATTCTATTCGTAATTTCTTGAGGAACCTCCACACTGCCTTCCATAACGGCCGCTGAAAAATTTTTTAACTAAAAGTAAACCAGATGAGTACACACAGGGTAACTTTGAGGACAGAACCACAAGGTACATCCCCTAGCAGAAGGGAATTGCAAAGGTGACAGAAGAAACATAGTGAATTTCAAGAGGTGAATTTCAAGATGGAATAAACAATGTTAAATGCCTGCGGTGTGAAGAACCAAGAGGATTTTTGACCTTGGTTCATCATGACCTTCAAACAGGCAGTGAAGAATGAGGGGGAAAAAACCCAAACAAACAAAAAGATTCAAAGTGGAGACAAACACTGAAGGAAAGAACCAGGGTCTATTCTAGTAGCTTCGGCAGCAAAACCAAGCCAGTAGAGAAGAAACTGAAGATTTCAAAAACAAAGACCACACATAACGTGGTTCAAAATAAATTATATTTCTAAAAAGTAAGACGATTGTATGATATTTTCTGCTACCTAAGAAGAGTAAGTTCTGCTGAACAAGCTCAGTACTCGGCGGGTTATGCTCAGATCTGCTCACACCACCACCGCCAGGGCAGCGCTAACACACTGCCAGTTGTTCCTCTGCATCGTACAGCGTTGTGTGCAAAGGGCTGCTGGACCCGAGGAAGTCAGGCGAGTACAGATGGATTAAGAGAACACTTCCCGCACCTGCCGGGGCGTAAGACCCTCCTGGGACACATCCCTTGAAATGCAACATTCCAGGCTCCCTTTCTGGAGATTCTGATCCTGCTGTATTTTTCAACAAGCGCACCAGGTGATCAGGCAAGTTAAAAAATTATTGCAAATCCCTAGCACTGGAAAAGTGTGCCCTTGGGCCTGACTCCCCCGCCCCCCCAACACACACAAAAGCATCGCCGCATGTCACGCTTACACGCGAGTCCAAAACGGACTTGAAGATTCCTGAATCAAATCTGAGTGTCGTTCACATCAGACCCACCGGGACAAACAGTAAGGAGGAAGCTCGCTGCCCCAGCCTACAGCTGTCCAGGACACTTCACTCTGCAGCAACCTGACTCGTTGGAAAAGCACGTTTCAACGCGGGAAAACAAGTGCACCTGCAGAGGACCGGGCTAGCCCAGCCTCACCGTACCGCGGGGCAGTGCCAGCCGACGTGGGAGCCAGCAGCGAGGTCACCGGCCGCCTGGGCGTCCGAGCCGAGCGGCGGACGCCTGGAAGACCCGGCGCGGCGCGCGGCAGCCCGGCACGAGGAGTCCCGAGGCCCGGACAACCTCCGCCGGACAGGGCACAGCCGCAGGGGCCGAGGGAGACCAAGCGGACCGCTCGGCCCGGGCGGCCGGAGTCCCGGCGCCAGGACGCGCCCTCCCGCGGGAACCAGGCAGAACCGACGGGAACCACGGACTGCCGGGCCCAGCCCTGAGCGACACCGCAGTGCAAAGAGGGCAAGCTGCGGGTCCGAGGCGCTAAGGCCCGCGCGGACCGCAGGCCAGAGCGCCCCGCAGCTGTCGCCTTACCTCATGGGCCCCCACGGCTGCGCGCTCCGCACCGGCGGGTACAAGCCCGGCAGCCGCCACAACAGTTGCCAGGGTTGCCGGGGGCCGGAAGGGGGGCCCCCAGGGAATGGCAGGGGGCGGGGCGGACAGAGCACAGACTTCCGGGGAAGCGGGGACCGCGACCTTCCGCGCTTTACGGCCACCGAGCGAGCGTACGTCGGCCGCTGGTCCCCGTCGCGCAGGCGCGCGCCGTGACGTCACGCTGCAGCCCCGCCCCTGCACGTGAGGCTTGTTTGGGGCTTCCCGCTTTGTCCCTCCTTTGCCTGCGCCAGGGTGGGGGCGATTTGGAGGCTCGGCCCGAACCCGGGCCTTCGGACCCTGCTAATTTCTGCAAGTGCACACGGGTCTTCCGAGATGGGCGGCATCCCCGCCGAAATGTGGGCGGCGCGGGGGTCGTCTCTACCCACGAGGCGCGTCTCCAGGGCTGGCCCCTGTGTCCGCAGCCCAAACCTACTCTAGTCCAGAGCGTTAAAAGGCTTCTTGGACTGACAGTCGCTTTGTCTCTTGGAAACCGCTGGGATCCTCGTGGGCGAGGCTCTAGCAGAGCGGATTGGACCCAGGTCTGCTCTCCTCCTGCCTCCACCTGGGAGGCGGGGTTAGAGGACCTGAGTTCCCGACCGGATCGTACTCTGCACCTTTCTAGCTTTTCTGGACCAGGGGAAGAGGAATCATTCATCCCTCACCTGACACGTGCACATCCACCGCTCCCTTTCCATCACATCGCCCTGTCTCCTTTCCTGTAGAGAGCGCACACCATGCAGACTGTTTGCCTGTTGATTGCCTTCCCCACTGGTTGGAGCCCTGCCCTCTCACTGCCGAACCTCAGTCTAATGTAGGGCTGTATTCGCAGCACTTAGGACACTGGCACAGCGTCCACTAAATCTTTCTTTGAATGGAAAGCCATCTAATGGTACAGCCGCCCCTGCGTGTTGGGCCACACTCTCCTGTTCCCATTCTTTGGATTGAAGCCCATCTCACCCCACAAGCCAATCTCTTTTCATTGCTGGCCTCTTGGGGCCGGGCTCTCTGTTAGGTGATGGCATTCAGCAGTGCAAAAGAATGGCCTTCTGCCTTTAGGGAGTGGCAGTATAACGCCAGGGATCCCTGTCACCATGCCAGGCCATACTTTATATACCACACAGTCACCAATTAACTCCACAGAGCAGCCGACCATGAGGTCTGGCTGCCTGAGAACAAAAACGCTGCCTCCTGCCACTGTGCTTCATGAAAGTTCAAGCCATTCTGGGTTTCTGTCCTAGATAAATGCTGTAATATTTTAGCTAAAGGCTTAAAGCCTGGGGTCACCTTCCTGCCAAACAAGAAAGACTAGACAAATGCATCTGCGGTATATTCTTGGGGAAACTTTTCCTGATGCGGCTATTTCCCAGATGTGGCAATTTCAGGAGAAAAACTTCACTGTTTCTTTTTAAAGATTTTATCGGGGAAGGGGAACAGGACTTTATTGGGGAACAGTGTGTACTTCCAGGATTTTTTCCAAGTCAAGTTGTTCTTTCAATCTTAGTTGTGGAGGGAGCAGCTCATCTCCAGGTCCAGTTGTCATTGTTAGTTGCAGGGGGCACAGCCCACAATCCCTTATGTGAGTCAAGCCAGCAACCTTGTGGTTGAGAGCCCACTGGCCTATGTGGGAATCGAACCAGCGGCCTTTGGTGTTAGGAGCACGGAGCTCCAAACACCTGAGGCACTGAGCGTCTCCCTTCACAACATTTTTTTGATGAGCCAACTGCCTCATACCGTTACCAGGCATGAATTTGGGAGAAACCTAGTTGTGTGTATGAGATGGTGGATGAAATAAAGTGATATTTAATACATTAATTACATTCTGTTTACACACAGTAGGTAATGAACAAGCTGTATAGATTTCTACCTGCTTCCTCACTCATCACTATTTTTGGCATCCACTTTAAAATGCTAAGTACTAAAGCTTCTTTCATTGTCAATGTTGACTTGTACTTTGTATGTTCTCATAATGACGAATGCACTATTTTAAGAGGATTTAGTATACTTATGCATTTGACTTTTTTTTCCATAAAATGTCTGTTATTCCTTGTGAGATTCTAGATTTCTCAGAGCATCCTTTGAAAAATTACACAGTTTTCATGGCCCATTTTTCTCCTGATATTTAGATGCAGCTATTTTTATCCTATTGCAAACCTTCTTCTGCCATCTCCTTTTTCTGTCTCTCAAGGACAGTAATTACAAGAGGTGGGCAAGATATTTTTAGCATCTGTTTCAAAAGATGTAAGCCAGGAATTCCTTTGCACACTGGAGCTCAGAGCACCTCTTTTCTCCACGCCAGGTTTCGTGCCTTACACTCCAGAATGTCACATGGTGGGTGGAGAGAGGAAGGACGAAAAAGTAACTCCATTTCAGTGTGAGGGTTCCATCACACCGTATACCTTCTTCCCCAGAACAAATGGGTGTGGGGTAGAAAGCTCCCACAGCTCGTTTCAATGAAGGGCTTCTAGCAGCACAGTTCCCACTTTACTCTGACCAACCCTTGAGGTGTATCGTAGAGCCACAGTAATTGTAACTCATTATCTGCATTTGTAAATATGCAGTTCGGTTCAGCCCCTGCCTTTTTCTGTATTGAGTTAGCATGTGGTTCTGAAGATGTTCAGGCACTGAGGTAAATGGGATCTTTTCTCAAGACCCCTGCTGGCTTTAGGGACACAGCCTAAAGCCTTTCTGCCCGCCATGAACACGGAATTAATATTGTGCACTGTGTTTCTATCAAGGCAGATTTCAATTCAGATTTTCTGTTCATGTTACTAGTTTTGTCAATGAATAAACAGACATTTGAATTACTCTTGCCGGTCTGCTTGTGAAATATTCTTAATACTTGTGTAACTCGGTGTATGTATTTGCCATCACAAAAGACAAACATGCTACATAAACCTGTTTATTGCTGTGCTGCCAAGTGTAAAACAGAATTTTGAAACTGAGATAAAGCATGTACAGGCATTATGCAGGGTGGCCTGGCTGGAGAGAGAAAGCCTCCGTACCTCCTTCTGAAGTTACTATCGCTGTCATTGAATTTGACATCCTGCCATGCTAGAGTAACGGCCTTGCATGTCTTATGTCTCAAACTTTTGGAATGTTAAAACTGGGTGAAATAACCTTTGCGCTGGTCCTGAAGCAACGCTGTTTTCCCAAAGAACTATTTGCAAAGATAATAAGAAAGCAATTATTACAACTACTGGAAAATTTAAAACATTGTTTAGAGTTAACATCACTGTTGTTATCTGCACCAATAGAAATGTCTTTCTTCTATTGATGTAATTGTTCCCCTTCCCCTTCTCATAAACACCCATTGCCTTTGTCTCCTAATTGGAACACTATTTGAGGTTCTGCCTGAATGAGTGTGTCCCAAATTCTTATTGTTATCAAATAAGCGCTTGTGGCCTCTCAGTTTGAAAGGCCTTTTTATTTTTAGGGTATCAAATGAATTGGAGAAAATGGAGAGCAAACCTCTATTTGCCCGTCTGTGAAATAGGGCTAATGCTGTAGTGATCTCGGTGATCAGATGTGATTCATTTACTGCCTTTGGTCATATTAACTGACCAATAGGTGGCGCTGTTGCACATGAATTGAGGTTACTGGGTGCACAGGGCCCCTCATAAGGAGTGCACTATGAAAGGATTAAATAGAAACCTACATTAGACCAATAAAATTTATCCTTGAGAGGTGATAACTCAGCGTGGCCCCTGTGGCACAGAACAGTCTAAGAAGAGGCTCCTTTGGTGCAACCTTGAAAAGAGGGATGTGCCCTTTCCCTCCCACTATGGTACCAAGTGTAAAGGCTCTGTGGAGTTAGGGACCCTCAGACACTTGGATCTGGGGCATATTTGGATGAAGCCCCTCAGAGTCTGAGAGGAAAGGGTTTGTCACAGTTGGCCAAGAGCATGACTTTGGAGCTGACCTGGCCTGGGCTGAATGCCAGCATTCAAGTGTTCACGCATTCTCTTCTGACTTGGAAGATGGTTTTGTTCTCACACCACACATATCATTTCCCCCTCTTGCCCCCTCTTTTTTTAACTTGCTTTTTATTTTACTTTTTGGATTAAATCATTATTATTTACATTGTTTGAGTTTATAAAAACTATTCTCAGTTGAGCCATGTCATGCATTATAATCATATTTCCTTTTTCCTGTTTTTAAAGATTTCCAATATACTGCCAACTTACAAGAATTTTACAGTGAACACCCAAATACCTAATGCTAGATTCTACCATTTTACTGAACATCTTTATCACATCTTTATTCATCTATTCATCCTTATATCCATTCATTAATCTATCTTGGTTTTGGTATATTTCAAAGCATATTGTAGACATCAGTATATTTCACCCTAAATACTTAGAGTAGCTTTGGTTTTGGTATCAGTGTACTGCTGGACTCATAAAATGAGTTGGTTCGTGTTTCCTATGTTTGCTTGTGTTTGTTTTTTAAATTGTTTTGTTTGTTTTTTATTGGGGAATATTGGGGAACAGTGTGTTTCTCCAGGGCCCACCATCAGCTCCAAGTCATGGTCCCTCAATCTAGTTGTGGAGGGCACAGCTCAGCTCCAAGTCCAATCACATTTTTCAATCTTTAGTTGCAAGGGGCACAGCCCACTATCCCATGTAGGAATCAAACCAGTAACCTTGTTGTTAAGAGCTCTCACTCTAACCAACTGAGCCATCTGGCCACCCTAAAAGAAAATTTTAAATTGTACAATCATGGTTATAGCAACTTTGTTGATAATACACAAAAGCTTAAAACAACCCAAATGTCCATCAATAGGAGAATGAACATATAATGAAATATTACCAGCAGTGAAAAACAGGAACAACAAAAATAACCTACTGATATAGACAACATGCATGAATCTCACAAACATTATGTGAAGCAAAGGAATCCAGGCCCCAAAGTGTGCATAGTCTATGAATCTATTTATATGAAATTTGAAACAAATAAAACTAATATCTAACTAATATTCTGACAGAAATCAGAATAGAGTTCGCTTATTGGGGAAATTTGCCTTGCAAGAAAGGGGATACCCATTCTCAAAACCAACTCCGACCACTCAGCAGGGTCCCATAAAACGTCTGGACCAGGAGGAAATACCATGTAAACCAAGGTGCAATGCCCTGGTGAAGGAGTCCAGCATAGGTTGTCATCCCTGCTTTACACTGAGGCCCAGGGATGGAAGTTACAGTCCTAGGGACAATACAGAGCATTTGGGTGAGAACCTAAGCCCTCAGATATCTGGTTTGTGATTTATCTACTCAGCTGCTCTTCTTCTGGCTCCTGAAGCTGGGCTTGTTCTGATCTCCTCTTACAGTGAGCCAGGGCCCCTCAAAAGTTGTTCTACCCCAAACCCCCAAATGTATTTTCCTCTCACCTATCCCAAGTACCTGGCACTGTGCTATATGGAAAAACTAGCCATGTTTATCTTCGAAGCCCAGAAGCAGGAAATGGGTCTTTTGTTAACAGAATAGAGCTGGGCTGTGGAAATTGGACTCAAAAGGCTATGATGCGACTTAACGCAGTTAGGCACCAGTGTCTGGGAATGTGAAGACCCTGGATTAGCTGGCATGAACAATGTGCTCACTGGGTGAGCTTGGGTAAGTCCCTTAGGCACACTGAGCCACGCTTCCTCATCTACAAAATGGGTACTACATCTGCTACTGTACAGGGTTGTTGCAACAATTAAATGCACTCACATATGTGAACGTGCTTTGTAAGCTCTACAGAAAAAGCTCACTATTATTAAGCATTGCTGGGATGCAGACGGGATAAGTTTGAGGTTGTCTGGTCATACGTTTGAGGTAGAAGAAACTCCTGAGTCCCTGGGTATTATGGGGAGACTGGCAACCCCAGGCCGGCTTAGGGGTTATGTCTGACCCAGTCTCCACTCCCCAGTGTCCTAGATGATATCCATGTTCTATCAGTGTTTCCCCCAGAAAACAAAGCCCACTTGCATCTCAGCAGAGCTCCCAGGGAGCTGACACCTGGCTCTGACAAAATGCCAGCCTAGGGGTCAGCAGTCGCACAGACTCTAGGAGGAAGGAATTGGCTTGCAAGGCTGTTCTTTGGCATAGCTGAATAACATTTGATCTGCCCTGAGAGGTATGTAGGCATTTGGCTGTGGCCTGCAGGATAGCCTTTTATTTTCTAAGAAATGTGAGCTGTGGTACAGATCTCCTTCAACTTATTCTAGTGGGATTGTGCAGGCTATGGCCGGGCCCTGAGCATCATGACAATTCATTGCCCCCCATCTACACCGCCAGTTTCTCTAGAGGCCAACTTGTTCCCAGCAGGACTCAAGTCAGCCAAGGCATCACGTGCTCTCCTCCCGCTTGCCTGGCCCTTTCCTGGTCCACAGTCACGTGGCTGAAGGTGGGGGCTACCAGGGCTGGGGCTCAGCCCCCCACACTGCCCAGGCAGACTGTCCTACAGCACCAGTTTCCTACCACAGGTACAGCCCCAGCTCACTCCCCTAGGAGCCCACCACCCTAGCACCCCCATCCACTGGTGGCACCTGTCTGGTGTGCAGTTACCACCTGCCCATGTTTAATTCATGGCTGGGGGTTGGGACCAGCTTCCCAAGAAATTAAAGAACTCCCCTGGGGTCTTGCCCAGTTCCAGCCCGCCCGCAGGGCACACAGCTGAGGCTCTAGCCTCCTGCTCAGGCCTGAGGCTGGGAGTGGAAGCCGCTGATGGGCCTGAAAGACACAGTTCCAGCCAGGGCATAGCCATCATTCGTTAATCCACAGCCCTGGAATGTCTGCGGGCCAATCAGCAGGGTCTCCAAGGGCTCCTGAAGGGCTCTAATAATCCTGCAATGATTAGCAGGGGCCACGGGGTCAGTGCACACCACTTGGTCGGTAGGTAGCTCGGTTGTCGAAGGGGTGGCTGGGATTGGAGTTGTCTGTCTCTTTTCATGCCAGCCCAGATGGGAGGCTGTTTGGACACACCAATTACTCACCAGCCTCCCCCTTTTGTCTGCCAGCCCAGCCTGACTCCTTGACATTGTGAATAGCTTCATCCAGCCTGGGAAGTGAGCTAGACGGCTGCCCGAGGCTGCTTCTGGATCGCCCAACAGGCCCATGCTCCGGCTGGAGCCCTCCTCTGGGCTGGGGGGCCAAAGGCCTGGCCTCCTGCCCGTGCTCCTGGCTGTCCTTGGCATGGCCTGGGCAGAGATGCAGCCGCTCCAGCTACAGGAAGAGCAGGCTCCAATGCCCGGAGGTAAGGGGCCCTGGGTGAGGAAACTGATGGAGGAGTTATGAGCTCTGCAGAGAGGGTCTAAGGGGCTTCTGGAGTGAGTTTGAGGCCTGAGCCCTGGGCATGCTGGTGTGGTTTAAAGAGTAACCCTTGGACAGTCCAGGGCAGAGATGGATGGGGGAGGCTGGGCAGGGGAGGAAGAAGAATGAAGGGGAGCGGACCAGGCTTGGGGGTTAAGGAGGAATACTAGGAACCAGGAACCTGTAGCTGGGGCCCTAGGAGAGACTCAGTAGCTGAGAGGAGCCCCAGCCAGGGGGCTTCTGAAAGCCCGGCTGGCCTCCTCCTCACACCCAACCCAGCCCCCATTCCCTGCCATGACACCCACCTCCAGCTCTAAGCCCAAGGGCTCCTTTACACCTCAGTCTCTCTCTCACCCCCCACTCTTCTCCACCTCTCTTAGTCTCCCCCGTCTCTCTGCTCCCACACACCCACCATCCTCCTGGACCACCCTAGGGTCTTGCCCAGTTCCAGCCCACTTAGGTCTCATTTCCTAAGGTCAGGGTCGCATTCTCATCTTGCCATGGTGACCCCCACCCCATCACCCAGGGCACAGGCCCAGGTCCCTCTGCCCAGGTGGGCCTGACCTTGTCTTCCAGCTCTGAGCAGGAAGGAGAGTTTCCTGCTCCTCTCCCTGCACAACCGCCTGCGGAGCAGGGTGAAGCCTCCTGCAGCCAACATGCAGAGAATGGTGAGTGCCCCCAGCCTGGGCTCACGGGAGGGGCAGCTGGAGGACAGCCCTGAAGAGGGCTCAGGAGGCCATGCTAGTACCAGAGGCCCTTCCACCTGGGCTGGGCAGAAGGGGCAGCCAGTCAACTTACTCACAGCTGGGACTGGGTCTGGTTGCTGGCGGCTCTGCAGCTTTCTGCTCCCCAGAAGGGCAGGCAGTCCTTTGGTCTTTCCTCACAGCCCATGCCGTTGCCCTGGAGACCAGGAGGCATGGAAGAAACTGGGAAGGAAAGAGGAGCTTCACAAAGGAGTCCCAGCAGGATGGAGGGGCTGGGGACCAGGAGGGAGAAGCATCCTTCTGCGGGGGGGTGGGGGGGTGGGGGGGGTTGTGTGGGACCAGGACCCAGTTCTTCTTCATGGGTTTATCCGGGGGAACTAGGAGGGGCCCCTCCAAGTTCCACCCCTCCAAGTTCCCGTTCATTCACTTGAACGGGGGCATCACCCCTGATTGGGCTGCAAGGTTGGAGGTGTCTTCCTGAGGTCCAGAAACGCCACCCCCATAGTGTGGGACCCCAGCTGCCACAGCCCATGTTAACAGGCCAGGGAGTGACGGCAGCACAGGATGGGAGCCGGCAGAGTTCCCCATGGCTGCCTCCCACAAACTCCTCCTAGGCTGGCTGAGCAGTAGTGACCTTGAGAGCTCCCGGGTCAGTTTCCCAGGAGGTGGGGGTGGGGCGGGCAGACAGGAGGGGGTCACTTCTTCCCCCTCCCCTGCTCTGTATTTGCTCTGCCCTTCCTCCAGGCCCAGGTCCTGGCTCCCACTCCCCACTTCCCACACTCCAAGCCTAGCACCTGGTGTGGGGGTACTCCTGACCAACTGGTCAGCAGTTTCTACACTTTTCATGGCCCCTTTTGGCAAAGTCATAGAAAACAGCATTTCATAAAAGGTGCAAGTGGAGTCCCCAATCAGTCTCCCTCACCTCTGGCTTTGGCCCTAAGCACCCCTGTGGGCCTCGAAGGCTTTTACCCAGTGGAGGCTGAGGCCCTGGGGGTTTGTGGGGCTGCAAGCAGACTAGCTGCTCTCAGCTTCAGCCCTCATTAGCAGCAAAATCACTGCGACCCCGCACCCTACTGTGAGTCAGGCCCTGAGCAGAGCACTCTCCTCCCTGCATCCATTTAATCCTATCGATTTAATCCTCACAAGAATTTTAGCCTATAAACACCTTATTGTCCCCATTTTACAGATGAGGACAGTTGAGTGTAGTGGAGATTAGGGGAATGCTGGAGCTCACACAACGAGAATGAAGTGGCTAGGGCAGGAGATGGGGTGACACACCATTATCCCGACTGCTGTGCCCTTCATTTCAGAGGAGGGGGACTGTTGATTGGGGGTGGTAAGGGGAGGTCAGCTGGTGCCTGGGTGGGAAGAGCAGATTAGATGTGCTCCAGAGAACTGTGCTTGCTGGGACCAAAGCATTGAGACCCAGGAAACCTCCAACACCCTCTCTGATCCTGTTTCCCTGTAGATGCCCTACACATTCCAAAGCCAGGGTGGGAGAATAGGACATAGTGGCATGGCTGCTGGGGCTTTTGGCATCGCAGAAGGGAAACCAAGTGGGAGCAGCCGACATGATAATGGCCAGAGGCAGGTGTGCCTAACGGCAAACACAGAGCCAGTGTACAAGGCTTGGGCACTGCCTAGGGCTGACATTGCCAGGCGGGGAAAACGACGGCAGAAGCCCATCCTATTTCCTGGGCTGGCACCTCTCCCTCAGGAACACTGTCCCTTACAGAGTGGTGGTGCCATGGTCAGGGCCTGAGGGTACCCACACAGGAGTCAGGAGGATGGAGACTCACAGTCCTGGGTGGAGGTGGGCTCTGGGTCAGGGGTCCATCTGAGAGCTCTGGGCAGAACCTGTCTGATCTTCCCTGGCCCAGTGAAGTGGGTAAAACCCACTCAGAGCAGTCAGGCAGCCACGCAGGACCTCTGGGCCAGTGTCTTTTCCCTGCAGGACTGGGCACCCAGGGATGTGTGGGAGACAGGCAATGGAGGGCCCCCTGCTGATGTTTGTTTGTGTTACTCCCAGGACTGGAGCGAGAGCCTGGCCCGACAGGCTCAGGCCAGGGCGGTCCTCTGTGGTGCCCCAGCCCCTAGCCTGGCTTCCACCCGCCGGGCCACTCCACAAGTGGGCTGGAATGTGCAGCTGCTGCCCACGGGCTCAGCATCCTTCCTCCACGTGGTGGGCCTGTGGTTTGCAGAGGGCCAGTGGTACAACCATGCGGCAGCTGAGTGTGCCCACAACGCCACCTGCACCCACTATACTCAGGTGAGGCTAGGGTACCAGCTCTGACGCCCCTGTGCTGCCAGGGTCGGCTCAGAAGGGCTACAGTTTGTCCTAAAATCAGTGGTTGCTTTTGTTCCAATTTGTATAGTTTTAATTTTTTCAGCTTTAAATATGAAATATTTCAAACATAAATCAAATAATGGACTCCCTCTTACTCACGACTTAGATTTAGAAAATGTTAACAGTATTCGTTGCTCATCTCTTTAAAAAAACATCTCAATTAAACCATAGCCCTACTCCTGCCCTCTCCTATGTCCCTCCCCAGAGGTGACCTTCCTGAAGTGCAGGTGGATCACTCCCAAGCACGTTTCCTTTGTTTTTTTCCTATATACCTGGCATTGTTTAGGTGCTAGGGGACAGCGCTGAAAAGCACAGGCAAAATCCCAAGCATGTTTTTATACCTTTACTACACGTGTAAGTGTTTTTATACCCTTCCTCCCTGTGCAGGTGGGTTGTGTGTTGTTAAATCCTACATAAGTGCTCTGTTTGTCTCCTTTTGCATTTGTGTTTTCGCTCCAGACCACACTTATAAGATTTACCTCCATCCATCCAGATATCAATGGGTGATTCACTATGAACAAGCTACAATTTACAGGCATCTAGGTTATTTTTACTTTTTTACTATTAAAAGTCATACCTCAATGCACATATCTTGTTTGGGATCTTCTTGTACGTATGTACCCAGAGTTTCACTAGGACACGCTTGGAAGGGGAGTTGCTGGGTCATAGAGGGCATGCATCTATAACCTTGCTAGCTATGGCCAAAGTGATCATGCCAACTGTACTCCCACCTGCAAACCAGTTGCTGCTTACTCGGTATTGTCAGGCTCCTTCATTTTGGCCAACTCAAGGCTATGAAACGCCACCTCACTCTATTTCTAATTTGCATTTCTCTGATTACCTGGGAGACCGAGCATATTTATGTTCTGTTAATTGCCTGTTCATAACCCTTGCCCATTTATATAATGTGCTGCCTCTTTTCCTTCTTAATTTGTAAGCATCCTTTCTATATTTTTAATACATATTGTTCGTCATCAGGGTTGCAAATACCTTTTCTAGCAAATGGCCTGTATTTTTCCTTTGTTTATATTACCTTTCATGTATAGAAGATTTTAATATTAATGTAACCCATTTTCTCAGTTTTTCGCTTTATAGTTCATCCAAAGTTTAAATGTTTTTCTGTTTCATATTGAAGTCATTAAGCCACCTGGAATTTTTTGTGCATGGTCTGACATTGGATTTAATTTTATCTTTTTCTACATGGACAACTTTTACTGAATATTGAATCTTTCCCCCACTGACTTGTAATGCCACATCAGTCATATACTAAGCTCACAGATCATCTGTTGTTGAGTTCTCTGTGTTATTCTGTTGGTCTTTTTTTCATCCTGCATACGTTATGTTTTAATTATAGCTTTATAAAAAGTTTTGCCAGGAAAATCCCCCATATTATTATTATTATTCAAAAACTTCTTGGCTATTCTTGGCTCCTGATTCTTTCTATAAATTTAATAAATAGCCTTTATCATGTTACATTTCTTTCTAATCTAAGTTTGTTAACAATTTTAAAAATCATGAATAGGTCTTGCATTTTATCAAATGCTTTTTCTGCAAGTATTGAAATAATCATATGGTTTTTCCTTAACCATTAAAATGATGAAATACATGAATAATTTTTGTGTGTGTGTACAAAGCTGGTATATGACACTACATCTCCCTGGTCACATATATTTTAAGTTTTATTATAGAAAATTTTGAACATATACAAAGTGGTCAGAATAATATAATGAACCCCCATGTAACCATCATCCAGCTTCAACAATTATCAACTCATGGTTTCATGGCTCATCTTGTTTCATTTATATCTTTACCTATTTCCCTCTCCTCTTATATTATTTTTAAGCAAATTTCAGACGTCACATGTATTTATCCATAAAGAAGTAGATCTCTCTAAAAGATGGTTCTTTTTAAAGAAAAACAATCACAATACCAATACCAACATTCATCTAAATATTTTTTTAAGTGAGTTTTTTTTTTTTTAATTGGGGAAGGGCAAGAAGACTTTATTGGGGAACAGTGTTTACTTTCAGGACTTTTTTCCAAGTCAAGTTGTTGTCATTTCAATCTTAGTTGTGGAGGGTGCCGTTCAGCTTCAAGTTGTTGTCCTTTTAGTCTTAGTTGTGGAGGGTGCAGCTCAGCTCCAGGTCCAGTTGCGGTTGCTAGTTGTAGGGGGCAGAGCCCACCATCCCTTGCGGGCCGGCAACCTGTGGTTGAGAGCCCACACTCCAACCAACAACTGAGCCATCTGGGAGGCAGCTCAGCTCAAGGTGCCCTGTTCAATTTTAGTTGCAGGGGGCGGAGCCCACCAGCCCTTGAGGGACTCAAGGAATTGGGACTCGAGGAATCAAACTGGCAGCCTTCGGAGTTAGGAGCGCTCCAACTGCCTGAGCCACCGGGGCCGGCCATTATCTAAATATTTTTAAATGTTAACTCTTCCTTGCCTTCCTACTTACAGGGCTGTAATTTATCTATGCACCATATGTTATAATAGTTACTCAAATGCTAACACACTTATTTGTGAACAATCACTACCCCAAGTTCCCAGAACGCACCTGGCCTAGCCTCTTCCCTGGGACTCCTAGGATTTCTCCTATAATCTAGAGCCAAACAGGGAATGCCAGGCACAGTAGTGGGTCTCTAGGATCTTGCTCAAGCCCAACATCTCTTCTGATTGGCAAATACCTTTGCCGGTTATTAAGTAATTTGAGTATCTGCCTACTTGGCACGTATTGTAAAATGTGATGGGGTGTGTATGTGTGTGTGTGTGTGTGTGTGTGTGCGTGCGCGCGCATTGTGTTTCGTTTTTAATTCATTGCTGGATTTGGTTTGCTAAATATTTGATAGTAAAATTGTCTTCTGATTTTCCTCCTCATGCTGCCCTTACCTGGGTTATAGCAATGCTATCTTGATCTCATAAGACGACTAGGAAGCTTTGCCTCATTTTCTATTTCCTGGAATAGTTTCTATAATATTTGCTATAACTGTCCTGTAAAGCTATTTGGATCTTGTTCTATTTTTTGGTTGTTTTGTGTGTGTGTGTGTGTGTGTGTGTGTGTGTGTGTGTGTGTGCGCGTGGATTTTTAACTACTGATTCAACTTCTAGAAATGGTTGAAATCATTTCAGATTTTCTGTTTCTTCTTGAGAGAATTTAGCCAAATTCTATTTTCTAGGAAATTGTCCATTTTATGTTTTCTAATTTATTAGTCATAATTGTTCTTTTTCGAAAATTTGTTTCAATGTTTAGTTTATGAGTTAGTTGTAAATAAAATAGTCCAATTCATTATCTTGACTTTTAGAACTCTTAGTCTTTCAGATTCTAAAAAAATAAATTGGTAATGGAAAAAAAAAATGAGTCAGTGGCTCACTTTTCATTAACATTTAGTTTCAAATATAATACAAGCTCCTTGATTCTATACAATAAAATGGCAGACAGATTGTGACAGTGAGAAAAATTAAAGTCAAACTTCAAAATTATTCATTATTTAACAGAGATTTAAAACTAGAATTAAACAGAGATCTTAAAAGTATTTACTGTGTCTATAGTTAATGTCCTTTTAAAATTCCCAAATTTATTTGTGCCTTCTCTTTTTTATGCTTTACCAATTTTCCCAGAGGTTTGTCTATTTTAACAAATCAGTTGTTTTGTTTGTTTTCATTCTTTTTTCTTTTTATTAATTTCTGCTCTTATTTTTATTTTCTTTCTTCTATTTTATTTGTTTTACTGTTATTCTTTTTTATTTATTTATTAGTTTCAGGTGTGCAAAACAATACAATAGAGAGTTGACCCCTCACAAAGTGATAACCTCTTTCTGTATTCTTGATGTGGGTTCTTAGCTCATTAATTTTTAAGTCTTTTTTCATTTTTGCTATATGCATTTAAAGCTACAGATTTCCCTCTAAACTTTGTTAGCTGCATCCCATAAGTTTTGATATTTAGTGTTTTCATTGTCATTTAGGTCTAAGTGTTTTCTATTTTCTATCATGACATTGTCTTTGAATTTGAAGTGTATATTTAAATTTCCAAACTAAGCTTTCTTCTTCACCTACTTCTAAATTACTTACTCTAGATTTTATTACATTGAATTTATAGAATGTGGCCTGTAGGATACTGGTTCTTTGATATTTGATGAACCTTGCTTTGTGGCTTAGTGAGGGGCCGATATTTGCAAGCATTCCGTGCATTCCTAAAAAGAATGCATATTCTTTAATTATTGGATACATATATATGACCACATGTTCATCTCTCCCTGCCTCATACTCGTCATTTTTAGTGGCTACCAGAGTTTGCTTAGCTCTTCCTGTGTTTTGACTATTTCAAGTTGTCACTGATTCTAAAACACTAAATCTAAGTTTTGAATACTGTTAAAGACTTGTATCCATTACTTTTTGCTACAAGACACACTACCCCCAAATTTAGCATCTTACAATTCTGCAGGTCAGCAATTTGGGTTGGGATCAGCTGGGAGGTTCTTCTGGGCTTAGCAACTGCAATCAGTTGCTGGGTTGGCTGGAAGCTGGCTCTCCAGAGTGGCCTTAAATGGTTCATCTCTGCCCTAGAAGGTCTTTCAACCTTCAGCAGCCTTGTTTATACGGTGGCTTGAGTATGGTTTTATGAGAGGGAGTAGAAATTGCTAGGGTCTCCAGAGAACTTGCTGGGTTCAAAACTGGCTCAATTTCACCTCTGCTGCAGTCTGTCGGCCAATGCAAGCCACAGGGCCAGCCAGATTCAAGATGTGGGAAAGAGAGTCCTTCTATTGATGCAAATGACTGCAAAGCCACATTTAAAAGGAGGCTATAGAGAGAAGTGTGGCCATTTTTGCAATCTGTCACAAGGCCTTTCATGTCAAGTCTCTCTTTTGCTGTTCTCCACCACCCATGCACAATCTCCCCTCCCTTCAGGTACCTGCTGACCCTTCCCCCACCAACCCTCCCACCCAGAAAACCTTCCTAAACTATTCCCACCCACCCTCATAGCTCTGCCTAGTACAGCTGCTGCTCCTGAGACCCTAGGGAGGTAAGGGAGCTGCCTGCCTGCCTCGTTTGGGGCCAAGCTATGTCCTCCCTCCCCAGGCAAGCATTTCCTGTGCTGTGCCCCCAGATGGGGAATGGGGGCGGCCCAATAGGATTTCTGAGCCACTGTGTCTCCCACAGCTCGTGTGGGCCACCTCAAGCCAGCTGGGCTGTGGGCGACATCGCTGCTCTGGGGGCCAGGCTGAGATGGAAGCCTTTGTCTGTGCCTACTCTCCTGGGTAAGTTCCTACCACTGCTGTGCTATAGGGGTTGGGGGGGATGCTTTCACCCAGGGTGTGACACCCACCCACCCACCCACCCAAAAGACCTCTTTGTCTGCACCCTTGATGGGAGAGGGAAGAAGGGGGATAGGGAGAGGGTGCAGAGGTGGGCAGCACCCACAATTCTGGCCATGTGAAATGTGGCGTCTTCTCAGATGCTCCTTCCTGGAAGCACTACCAGCTTTCAGGGAATTTGTCCAGTATTCCTTTGGGCGTCTTTTCTTTCCTAGGAAATCTCTTAGTCTCCCCCAGCTCCCTGACTCCCTGGCTGGACCTTAAGGAGCGGCAGGGGCCGGTGGGGCAGGCAGCAAGGCCAGGTCATTCCAGCCCTCTGGTGCTTGCTCTCACAGAGGCAACTGGGAGGTTGACGGGAAGACAATCGTCCCGTATAAGAAGGGCACCTGGTGTTCACTCTGCACGGCCAGTGTCTCCGGCTGCTTCAAAGCCTGGGACCACGCAGGGGGGCTCTGTGGTAAGTGCTGGGGCAGGGGGTGTATGACAGCTTGCTCTGGTGATCCTGAGAAGGAGGGCAGCATCCTGAGAGGCTGCTGCTGGAAGGCACTGCCTAGAGGAAGCATTCTGCTCCAGTTCCCTCCTATCCAATCAGAGGTCCCCAGGAACCCATGTCGCATGAGCTGCCGGAACCATGGACATCTCAATGTCAGCACCTGCCACTGCCACTGTCCCCCTGGCTACACGGGCAGATACTGCCAAGGTGAGGGGCACCTGGAGTTCCAGATCATGACAGCCCGGGGGACCCAGCAAGAGGAGTCTAGGCCCAGCTTACATGCAGGCAGTCTCCAGGGGGTGAGAGGGACTGAGCCCAGATGTACACACACACACACACACACACACACACACACACACACACGTGCGTGGTGTGTCCAGGGCTGTGTCGTACTCACTGAGTGAGTTTTGAGGGAGTCTCAGAGGTGTCAGGGGCGCTGACTGTGTCCCTGCTGATCTGCATATAGCCTATAATCATTCAACAAGTGTTCATTGAGCACCGACTGTCTGCCAGACCCTGAGCTGTGCAGGGGATTCAAAGTGGAATCAGATGTGGCCCTGTAGGCGCTGGGGTGGTAGGAGGAAGACAGAATTACCGTGTTTCCCTGAAAATAAGGCCTAACTGGAAATTAAGCCCTAGCATGATTTTTCAGGATGACATCCCCTGAACATACACCCTAATGCGTCTTTTGAAGCAAAACTTAATATAGGACCCAGTCTTATTTTCGGAGAAACACCGTAGGATCTAGAAGTAGATTCTTTTCCCACTGTCCTCCCTCCCCAGCTCTGTGACCAAACGCCAATTTGCTTCTCTCTACAACGAGATCAAACCAAAGACTCAGAGTGTGACAGAGGTTGTGAGCCCTGGGGTCTCCATCCCTGAGGGTGGCCAGTCCTTGCATGTCTGCAGCCTGTGAGGGGCAGAAGGGGGTCCGGGGTCTGCCAGCTGATTCCTGTCCCCTCTGGCCCGTCCTGGCAGTGCGGTGCAGTGTGCAGTGTGTGCATGGCCGTTTCCGGGAAGAGGAGTGCTCCTGTGTCTGTGATGTCGGCTACGGGGGAGCCCAGTGTGCCAGTGAGTCCTGACCCTAAGCCCTGGGGTCAGGCCCCTCCCAGGACCCCTGCGATGGAGTGCTGGATCGGGCTGGGACCAGCTCACAGTTGCCCACTATACACATCTCTTCCCAATTCCCTGTTCAGTAACATCTCATTGATAGCTTGGAATGGGCCACATGGGGGTATTTACACCACAGAAATTGGCAAATGCTACAAATCACAGATCTCCTTTTGAGAGAGGGAAAGCTGGTTGTTACACATTTACTAGCATACCACTGACCCCAACCACTCTCCAGCTTGGGGCGGGTAGCACCTTGAGCTCAGCTCCCTGGCGGGGCAGGAGGGGTCATGATTCTGAGATCCCACACACAAACTCAGGCTCGCCTCTCCCTAGCCAAGGTGCAATTTCCCTTCCACACCTGTGACCTCAGGATTGATGAAGACTGCTTCATGGTGTCTTCGGAGGCAGACACATATTACGGAGCCAAGATGAAATGCCAGGTGACAGTTGACCCCTGCCTTCCCAGGGACCTCTCTAGGTTCTCAAGCAAGATTCTTAGTGATGGTTCCTTCAATGCCTCCGGACCTGATTCTCATCATTAGCATAAAGTAGGGGTCCACTCAGAGGCCCATGGAAGCCAAGAGGTCACTTAATGAGCTGCGGGTCCTTGGGCCCAAGGACGAGGCCCCTCCCAACGCCCACCTAAGGAGCCATCCTGACTCAGCTCCAGCTGCTGGCTGATGGCAGGAATACAAGTGCAGGGAGGCCAGAACTCAGGATTTTTCAGGAGAACCAGAAATCCAGATTTTCATTGGCATCTCTATATTTATCAATGCTGGCAACCAATTCAAATGTGTTTAAGACACAGAGCAGGTGAAACAAAACCGTTCCAAGAGTGGGCCCCTGCCAGCCTGGGCCCCTGTGTACACAGAAAGGAGGTGCAGGCAAAGAAGAGGAAGGGGGATCCCTACTCTAAGAGGCAGGAGGCTGTGGTGGGGTGGTGAGGACAGCCCAGCCAGCACACACATTTGCCATCTATGGCCTTAGTGGGGTGGCAGGAAGGGCTGGCCTGAGATCTGGGACCCTGCCTGCATGACCCAGCGTGGGGGGGCTTACAGGGAAAAGGCGGCGTCCTCGCCCAGATCGAGAGCCAGAAAGTACAGGACATCCTTGCCTTCTACCTGGGCCGCCTGGAGTCCACCAACGAGGTGACTGACAGTGACTTTGAGACGAGGAATTTCTGGATCGGTGAGTGACAGGGCTGGGATATCCCACAATGCTCCAGGAACCTGGGCCCTGGGAACCCAGAGTCCCCACTAACAAATAGTAAGGGTGTGGCAAGGGTTTGGAGCCCAGAATGGGGCCAGTAGTCAGGCTGGCAGCCCCCTTCCCTGGCGAGAGAGCTGAAGGGAGGGAGTGCCACCAGGGGCACTGGAAGAGCTGGGAAGGGGTCTAAGGGCTGGGGCAGGACAGGCATTAGGCAGCAGGCTCAGGGCTCAGGACTTTCCTCTCTCGGGTCATGAAGCCAACCTTGGCTTTTGCGGCCCAGGGCTCACCTATAAGACCACTAAGGACTCCTTCCGCTGGACCACCGGAGAGGACCAGTCCTTCACCAGTTTTGCCTTCGGGCAGCCTGACAACCAGGGGTGAGTCTGGGATGCCCTCCCTCCCCTGGGCCCTCCTGCTCACTGAGCTTTCAGACACCACTGAAGAAACTCCACCTAGACTGTGGCCTGGCCAAGACCTTTGAGGGTCTGAGCCTCACCTGATACCCAGGTGCCCAGGAAGTCAGGGCACAGCTGGTGTGGGCACACCCCAGGCCTCCAGCAGCTCACATAAAAGAGAGAGAACCCAGGAAGGCTCCGTCTATCTACCCATCCCCGTGGTCCCCTCCATCCATGATCCATCTTCCACCTTCCCCTACCACACCCCTCTGCCTGTATCAACAGTCTCAGTCCGGAATTCTTTGGCTATCTACCCACCTGTATCTGTTCACACATCATCCAGCCACCAGCCAGCCTGTACTGAGGACCTTCTGGTTATGTGGCTCTACCCTGGTCTTCAAAGCCTGGGAATGGCCAGGTGGGGGTGGCATGGGTGGAGGTGGTCAGGATATGTGGCCACTAAGGGCTCCAAATATCTCACCTCGCCTTCTCTCGACCTTCTTGATGGCAGCCAGGCATATACCCCTGACCCATCACCTAGAGGAAGTCGGCCTGGTTTGGCTCCCAGGCACACCTTCTCCCTGCTGGGAGGGAGGACCTGGGCCTGTCTGCTCCAGGTCCCCTCCCCAGCCCCCCATTGGCTGGCGTGGCTGAGTGCTAGGAGTGGGTAGGTGGAGTTGCTACCCCTGCTAAGGGGTGTGCAGAGACCTCCGGGTTTCTCTGGAAAGAGCTACAGTGGCCTAGGGAGCAGGAATGGGAGCTCGGGGTTGGGTCTGTCTCGCAGAAGCTCCATATACAGATGTGTGCACTGAGGTCTCTTAGATGCAGGTGGCCTGCAGGGGTGGAGAGTTTAAGCCTCTCCCAGACTCTTAATTTCATTCCTGTACTCTGAACACCTGACATCCTGTCCCAGCAGGTTTGGCAACTGCGTGGAGCTGCAGGCATCAGCTGCCTTCAACTGGAATGACCAACGCTGTAAAACTCGAAACCGTTATATCTGTCAGTTTGGTGAGGGTCCTCCCATGCCTCTGCGTCTGTGTTCCCTGTCCCCTGGGATAACTGCTGGCCCAACCCAGGCTATCAGCATATCCAGATCACAGGCCTAGAGTGTCTGAGCGCTCAGGGCCATCAAGGACGTCCTGCTCAAGAAGACTACCTGGGAGGCCCAGAGGGGGAAGATGGGCCCAGTTTCATGTAGCATGTCCATATAGTGGCAGGACAGGAAGTATAGCCCGGCTGGGGCTTTCTCCAAGGTCTCTTTCCTCCTGTCACTAAAGCTGCTATTTAGAGAACTGTTGAGTTCTTCAGTGTTACCTGACTCCCTAGAGCCCAGGAAACTCTGGTGGGAGCAGAGGTGACAGCTGGCCGAGAACCGGCTCCCAACAGCACCTGCTGGAAGGGTCCATGTGGGACCATGGTCATGGGTACTTCTGTACCAAGTGCAGCAGAGTCCCTATTCCAGGACTGCCTGGACTGCCATCAACCCTCACTCTGTTCTGCTTCCTTCCAGCAAAGGAGCACATTTCCCGGTGGGACCCACGGCCCTGAGGCTCGGCCATGCCTCTGCCCTGCCAGCGCCTGGGGGCACCAGCCCTGCTTGCCTGTCTGCCTGCCGTCTGAAACAAGGGCCTGCGCAGGACCATAAGCACAATATCCAAAGAGGTCACAGACCTTGCAGGAAATGGTGCAGGGGCTTCAAGTGAGGCCGATAGGGAGCCTTGCATGGGGGAGGGGAGCCTAGGGCCCCTCAGCCTACTTTGGATTGGAAGATGGGCCTCATTTAGGTGCTGCAACAGGGGCCGCGGCCAGTGATTAGAAGAGACCCCCTCCCTGTGAGCTGGGGCAGATGCAGGTTCCTCGCTATCCAGGATGCACCCCACAAAAGAGTAAACTAAGTTATGACTCAGCCACGCTTGTGAGTGCTCATTTTGAAGAAGAATTCAGATGAGCCAGGATGACCCTGGAAGACAAGAGTGTGCCTACGGCTGCACCGCCATCGCCTGCTGCCTGCCCAGGTAACCCAGGACACCCTCGGGAAAGTTTCAGGCCCCTAGGCCCTGAATAATGCATAGATTTAGAAGCCTCATTTGCATCCTCAATTTCCTGCTCCAGCTCCTTTCACCACGGCCTCTGTTGGCTTTGTGTTTCTGTTTACACTCTCTCCCTTTATTCGTTATGCCTGCTCCACGCGTTTCTTCTCTCTTGATGATTATCTAAACTGAGGTCTGTTGTGCCCCATGCCCCTTCTTTCCCACAGAGAGAGGGTGGACCCAGGCAGGTAAAAGACTGGGAGGTGCTATCATTGGTGTCCAGAATACACGTTGGCCCACTTGTACACTGCTGTGTGCCCACATCGAGTTGCTTTGCTCATTGGAGGTAGAAGTATAGCCTGGGACCGTGGAATGGGGAGAAGCGTATCAGTCACAATTCTTAGTTGCAACCAATAGAAACAGCTCTGGCTAATCATTACAGAAAAGACATTTATCAAAAGGAGAATGATTTTAAAATGGGCCAAAGGCTTGAACACACAGTTCTCCAAAGAAGATAAACAAATGACCAACAAGCGCATGAAAAGATACTCAACATCACTAGTCATTAGGAAATACAAACCCAAACCGCAAGATACCACTTCACCCATTCGGATGGCTGTTATCAAAGAAACAGAAAGCAAGGGTTGGTGAGGATGTGGACCAGCTGGAACCCTCATACACGACGGCAGGGAGTGTAAAATGGTGCAGCCACCGTGAAAATCAGTTTGGTGATTCCTCAAAAAGTTAAACACAACTACCACATGAGCCAGCAATTCCCTTCCTAGGTATGTAACCAAGAGAATTGAAAACAAGTACTCAAACAAATCCTTATACATAAAGTTCATTTCAGCATTTTTCACAGTAGCCAAAAGGTAGAAACAACCCAAATGCCCACCAGTGGATGAACACATAAATAAATTGTGGTGTGTACATACAACGAAATATTATCCAGCCATTAAAAGGAACGAAGGGCTGACACATACGACAAGGTGGATCAATCTTGAAAACACTGTTTTAAGGGAAAGAAGCTAGTCTGCCATTCATATGAAATATTCAGGGCCGGCCCGGTGGCTCAGGCGGTTAGAGCTCCATGCTTCTAACTCCGAAGGCTCCATGCTTCTAACTCCGAAGGCTGCCGGTTGGATTCCCACATGGGCCAGTGGGCTCTCAACCACAAGGTTGCCTGTCCAATGGTGGGCAGCGCCCCCTGCAACTAAGGTTGAACACGGCACCTTGATCTGAGCTGCCTCCCGGATGGCTCAGTTGGTTGGAGCGCGTCCTCTCAACCACAAGGTTGCCAGTTCGACTCCCTCAAGGGATGGTGGGCTGCGCCCCCTGCAACTAGAAAAACGGCAACTGGACCTGGAGCTGAGCTGCGCCCTCCACAACTAAGATTGAAAGGACAACAACTTGACTTGGGAAAAAGGCCTGGAAGTACACACTCTTCCCCAATAAAGTCCTGTTCCCCTTCCCCAATAAAATCTTTAAAAAAAAAAAAAAAAAAAAAGAAAGAAAGAAATATTCAGAATAGGAAATCCATAGACACAAAACAGATTGGTGGTTACCAGGGGTGGCAGGAGAATGAGGAGTAACTACTTAATGGGTATATGTTTTATTTTGGAATGATAAAAATGTAGTAGGACTTAGCTAAAGGTGGAACTTAGATAAATCTCAACATTATAAATGTATTAAATGCCACTGTACTGATTTCACGTTATGAAAAGTTCACCTTAATTAGAAAAAAAAAAGAACGATGGCTGGTCCCAGTATCTTGGGGAGAGTCAGAGAGCAAGGTTGGAGGCCAAAACGGCCAGAAATAGTGGTCCAAATTCTTCTGCAAAGACACTGTGGGTAGACTCCTGTGTCACTGCTGCCAGGCATGGGAACTGCAGGGCATATTCGGGCAGCAGCGACCCTGGAGCCATCTTTGTGACAACCCCACCTCTGCTGTGGCAGCTAAGGCTGGCAGTCCAGTGCCCTTCTGAGCCTGAAACCCCCCAAACCCCAGATTCCCATTCAGATGCAGCCTTTCTGGGCAGCATTCCTAGTGCTATTGCATATCCCTCACCAGTGTATTTCTCAATGCTGCGGCAAAGGACACGCCTTTAGGGACATCTCAGTGTTCATGGGGGGAGGTGGCAGTAAGCACGTCCTACCTGAAAAGTCCATTGCGACCTTCTCATCTGGAGGCAAGCAGCGCAATGCTGTGGTTCTCCAGGCCAGTCCGCGGGCCGGCAGCCTTGGCATTACCTAGGAATGTGGTAGAAAAGCAAATGCTGAGCTGCCCCAAGTCTACTTTTGTCCCTGAGGAACTCTGTAGAGGAGGCGGGCTCTCTGGGTTTTAACAAGACCTCCAGCTACTTCAAATGCAGGCTCTCAGGTTCGAGAACCACTAGCAGAGTTTCAGTCTAAAGTCAGGACACCTGAATGTGAGGCCATGCCACTTAATAACTGAGTGACTTTGGGGAAGTTACTTAACACCAAGGGGGACCAGTTGTCACAGTTTGTCTGGAACTGTCCCAGTTTTAACACTCAGAGTCCCATGTGCTGGGAAACCCTTCCGTCCCCGGCAAACTGTAACAGTTGGTCACCCTAAAAACAGCTCTCTGCTTCATGTTCTGTAAACTAGGGATAATAAAATGAGTTAGTACATTAAAGTGTGGAACAGTGCCTGGTGCGACTGGTAAACACTGATGAAGGTCAGCTCACCTGAGCTTGTGCCTTAATATTTTTATTCCTTCATCAACATTATACCATCTAAACCTCATTTGTTAACTAAATGAATTTTAAACAAGCACAGTGCTTAAAACTGTGCCTGGTGGATAGTAAAAGCTCAGTAAGTCTCAGCTATCCTTACTCTTATTATCAGCTATTAGCTAATATCATTTGGCCACAACTGAGTACAGGTTTCAAGCAACCATCAGAGCAAACCGTTAGAACCACCCCAGATACTCAAGCTAGCCCCACAGAATCCTAAATATTAATAATACATTCAACCCCATCTAACGTTATTTTCTTCCTTTCCCATTCTCCATACTCAGAATGCACTCCCAGATCACTTTGCCAAGTTTTAGCCCACGTAAATTAGCAACACCTCCCAGTTCTTTTGGTGATTTAATCCTCCTCCCAAATTTGAAGTCATTGGCCCCCTGGGGCCTGCAGGGATCTGACTCATTATTTCAGTCTGGAGAACAGGAAGGGTGGTGGGGTAGGGCACACAAAGGGACTGCTTCAGGGCAAGGTCATTGCTGGGTGCATTACACAAGGAAGTGCTAGCTGCTGGCCATGTTTGCACATGTGCACGGGGGGAAAGGGAGAGCTCAAGGTGAGAGCGTCCCTGCCACCTACAGCCCATGCTCCCAGCTTCCCAGCTCACCCAAGGTGTTAGCACTCAGGTGGCCAACTAAGGAAGCATGACAGTGGACGGTCACTCAGAGGATGCCATGTGCGTGGAAGTGGCACACATCCCACCCACCCATCATCATTGCCACCCTTCAGACACGTAGCACATTACCTACAAGGCAAGTTGGGAAACTCCACCTAGATGTGTACCCCGGAAGAAAGGGATATGGATTTGGCAAAGACCTAGTGAGTTTCTGTCACCAGGACCTTCAGAATGACCAAGAGGCATCACTTTGACCAGCAAGGGAGGCTGTGTGGGGTAGGGGATACCTATGGTCTCCACATCAACACACAGCCCCATTGTGATGACCTCTGCTCTCCATTCTCCGCTCTTTCCCAATTAGAGAACTAGTGAGGGTGTGAAGCCATCGGATGGTGTCATTTTATAACCATTGATCAAGCTTTCAGTTTGATTTACTCTAAGCCTTGTAGCTGCAAGATATAAAAATTCCCTGGTTTTCTAACCATGCGTTGAGGGAGAATTTAGACTTTGAGCTTGTCTTTCATTTAAGTTGTGTGGTGCCATTAGCCCAGCACCCTGCCCAACAGACCTTGACTTCAGAGTAATCCTTATCCTCTTTTATGGCAGGGGCCGCCAGGTCCCCAAAGCCTTGCCTTTGATGGAAACTTTGTTCTGAGGGAACCACAGGATTAACTGCCTCACCATAGCATGCCAAGGGCTGCGGGTGTCCTGTCCCTTAATACTAGCTGCATTTTCACTCTCCTCTGACCTGTTGCCAGCCTTACATCGCGCTCTCCAACCACCCCCCCACCACCACCACCTCCTTTTCTCTCAGGGCTTCTTGCTCTATCCACTCCTAGTCCTATTTTTGTATCAATCAACGTTCTTAGCTTTAAGCAATGGAAACTGATTCTGGCAACTCTAAGCAGAAAGGGAATTAGCAGAAAGGGAACTCTAAGCAGAAAGGGAATTAGCAGAAAGGGAAAAAGCAGAAAGTACTGGTTATTTCCCAGGAGATCCAGAAGTTTGGAGGATCAGATCTGGAAGAGACCCACTGCTTCTGCTGAGCATAGACTTCACAGTTGACACTACCAACATGGGATAGAGGTGCCACCACCCTTGAAACCTGGATGTAGCTGCTGTCACTGCCACCATCAATATTGGGGATGATACAGTGATCCTTTCCTTTTTTCCTGGGAGCTTTTATAAACATAAATGAACTGCATTGTGTCCATCTGATGAATTCAGGGTGGATGTGTCTGGGTGCCAGCTCAAGAACTCTGGGGACCTGTTGTTTAATATGTCCACCCCTTCTGCTTCTCTCCTTTTTCCCATTCTTGTCCTTCCATCCATTTGGCCTGTCTGTTTCCGTTTCCTGCTTTCTTCCCACCTGATTGCTGATCTCTCTTTTTACATCATCTGCTCTCACTCATTATGACTCCTATTCATTAACTATCCTACCTGTGTTCCATGCAGTCAAGCGCTCACAGCCTGGGGGAACGCTCCTCAGGAAATCTGCGTGGGGGTCTTTGTGAGAGATGAATATGGAGCAAAGACCTCCACCCCACATCCTGGCACTTGGCCCCTGCGATGGTTAATTTTATATGTCAACTTGACAGAGAATGCTTCCATGGGGTGCCCAGATCTTTGGCCAAACATTATTTTTGGTGAGTCTGTTTATGGTGTTTGTGGGCGAGATTAACATTTGAATGGATTGGCTGAGTAAAGCAGATTGCTCTCCCTCACGTGAGTGGGCCTCATCCAATCAGTTAAAGGCCTGAATGGAAAAAAGATTGACTTTCCCAGGAATAAGAGGGAACACTTCCTGCCTGACTGCCTTGAGCTGGGACATCAGTTATTTCCTGCCTTCAATTTTGAACTGAAACTTCCATTCTTTTTGAGTGTGGATCCTGCTGGTCTTCAGGCTGGAACTATGTCATTGGCTCTCCTTAGTCTCCAGCTTGCCAACTGCAGTTCTTTAGGATTTGTCAGCCTCCATAATCATGTCAGTCAATTCCTTATAATAAATGTCTTTCTATCTCTATGTGCACCCTATTGGTTCTGTTTCTCTGGAAAAGAGCCATGACTAATATAGGCCCCGAATGGGGGTGGGGCCCAGCCATGACCCCATGCTTGCCTGCTCTGGGTTGAAGATGGCAGGTGCCCAGGAAGATGCCACCATACGCTTGAACATGGTTTGCCCTTGATGGTGAACTTCCTAGACACTCCACCAGCCCCTCGTGATAACTGGCCCTGATTGGCAACCTGGTGGCCATTGCATGGTTTTTCCCACACAACCCAAAGATTGGTCTCATGATTAAAGCCTTTTGAGTATTTCTAGTTTTAGGGGACAATGAAGATATATAGCCCAAAGGAAATGGCAAGCTTATTTTAATGCTGAGCCTTCTACCTTGGGCATAGCAGGCTTTTCTAAGTGTCCATGCACTGTTGCCTGGTATGGTGGACATGGGTATAGATTTCTGTCCCCTCTGGACACTGCAAATGTGCAGGTGACCACAAGTATGAATATGCTAAAGGGACAGACAGCAGGGAAGTGCAGGTGTTTACCTTGGTGCACGGGCGTTTGTTTAACACGTTCTTGAATGGATGATTCTGAGTCACGAATGGAAGAGTAGGGACAAGGATGGGGACGCAGAATCTCCAACTTCCTCCCATTTAAACACTTGATCTGGATTGTCAGCACCTCAGGGACATTGTTGCAAGTCTCCTAACCACAGCAAGATGGTGCCCTTGGTGATTGTGTTGCAGGAAGCCTTGAGAACAGAAAAAGAAGGCTCAGATTTATTACTGTCTTCACAGGCAAGACGGGCCATGGATGATAACCAAAGATTTAGGGAAAAGGGGTGCTCGCTTCGGCAGCACATATACTAAGATTTAGGGAAAAGGGGGTGGGCTCCAGGAGGGGCATCGAAGTCACAGGTGAAACTCTGGGGTCTGAGCCAAACCCACAAACAAAAACCAGAATTGATTTAAGGAGCTCCTTTCGTGTATTCAGCAGACATTAGCTGAGCACCTTCTAAGTGCCAGGCCCTGAGTGGGTGGTAGGAATACAGCAGTGAGCAGAATTCCCCTCCAGCTTCCATGGGTAGAGAGCTGTTCTCTCGAGTAGTGAATGCTGAAGGAGCCCAGAAACAAGACAATATGCCTGTGACCGGTGCTCAGATGGCTGCATTGTTTAACTTCTCAGCTCTCCTCTGAACTGGGTTCAACTGACTCTTGACTCCCCCACCGAGAGAGGGCAGCAGGGTATCCACTCCCCAGCCCAAGCTGCCCACTTGGTTTCTCACTCAGAGCACTCTGGCCACTTCAGCTGTAGCCAACCCAGGGACTTAGCCCAGAGGCAGCTGTGGGATGTGGGCCTGGCAGTGGGCAGGCAAGTGGGTGGGCAGACAGGCAGCAGGGGAACACTTGAGAATTAACCCGGACCAGGGCTGGGTGTCTCCTCAGAGGACACAACGATCACAGACATCCCCCTTTCTGTCTTTTGAAGGTACCACCCCCAAATTCCAGGGCCTGGGCACTGTGTGGAGTCTGAAGGAAATAGTAGAGCACCCTCCTCATGCTTTGGGGATTTCGTCTCAACCTCATGCTCCTCTGGGGATGCAGACAGCCCCTCTGGAGGCTGAGCCCAGCCCTGGATAGGGGGCCCAGGGTCTGTAGGAGGCCAGGCCGGGCTGCCCATTACTGCCTCTCAGGGGGCACTGCCTGTCTCAGAGCTGAGGCATAGGGAAGGGCCAGCCAGGAAGCAAGTGGGCCCACGCGAGCTTGGCCCTTCCTCCTGCACCCACCCTCTCTCCTTCCCTCCCTCCTCTCATTCTCTGCCTGCTCTCTTGCTCTCTCCAGACTTTGACATGCCTAGAGAGACCCAGCTCGGCCCTGCCCAGACAAGACAGAAGAGGCCGTGGGGCAAAGCCATCTCCTGGTGAGTCTGCCGGGGAGGGAGGCTGCTCTGCATCTTGTTTGGGGCTCTGGGTGCCCCTGGGACGGAACATGGACCCCAGCTCAGGCTGTTCATCCTACTCACGGTGGCACTTGAGGAGGTCACGTCTCCCTTGGACTCAGGTTTTGTCTGTAAACTGAGGGAGTCGACCTAACTCATTCCAAGTCCCCTTCTCACTGATGTAACCCAGCCACCATCCTGGCAGAGGAGGGTGCCCTCACCTCCCCCCTGGAGCCACGGGGCATGGGTCCTCCCAGGGGAGCCTCGCCTGTGGGGCACTTGGGGGCTTTTTCTAGATATAGATGCTTGAGAAGTAACAAATGGGAATCTTTCTGGATGAAATCTTGGCCCTAACCTGGGACGCTTAAAGAAATTTTCAAGAAACCTTAAAACATTTTCAGAAAGGAGCTCACCAACCTCTGCCAGCCAACGTACCATTTTCACAGGTGTAGTGACGGTGTGTGTGAACATGGTGGTCCTTTTGTCCCTCAGCTGGGCATTTGTGACAACAGAGCTCAGCTCTGGGGTCCTTCTGTGGACATTTGGGTGGTTTCCGTTTTGCCTGTGGGGAGGACGGAAGCAGCAGGCAGGTGGTTGCTCTTAGGAACAATACCCCTGTAAACACCCTGGTGCAAAGGTTCCGGTTTCTTTTGGATTTTGCCTCATCTCATGTCCCTGGAAGTTGGGATGGCAGGGCTGGGCAGGGCAGGGGGGTGGGGGCTGCTCTGACAAGTCTCTGCATCTCCAGGATGACCTCCAGAGACATCAGGCCAAATCTCTCCCTGTCAGAGGCAGCCCGAGGCTCTGTGGCACCTTGTGAGTGCCAGCGTGAGTGGCCTTTTCACTGCCTTTGTTTTGGGCTAAGTAGATGTTTACTAGTGGGTAACTCATACTTTTTTAAACTTGCATTTCTTCAGTGATGTAAAACTGTATATGTGGTACGTTGGTTGGCTGTCTCATGTGTGAGACTCTTACCTATGGGTGTCTGTTGACACAGTTTTGTAATTATCTGATGGGAGATAAGCGGTTTTCACACGTGTTTTTTTTAACACAGCCACTTTGGAGGCTGAGTTCAGTTCTTAGTTCTGGTAACGTTCTTCAGATTTCACATTCCTTCAGCAGCACCACCTTGCCTAGCAGGCTCAGAGCCAGTCCTCTTTGGCCCTCTGAGGGGTGCAAGTGTGGGAACAGGGAAGCAATGGGGAGTGATGAGAGCTGTCATCATTTAGAGGGGCTCCAGCATTCAAGGCCTGGGGTAGGGGTGACCTTAAGACCTGTTTGTCCCCAGGGGACTCCAGTGGGGAGAATGAAGTGCTTCCCCAGGTCTCGGGCAGCGTGGGTCTGGGGGGAACAGCGGCTGGGCAGCTGGGGAGGGAAAGGTTGGTGATGGGTTTGGTGGCTGCTGAGCTGCTGGATGACATTTTCATGAGAACTGGTCAAGTCCAGGCAACGTAATTTGGGCCTCAAAATGGAATGTGTCAACCAGGAGGAAAGGATGTGTGGTGGAAGGATTGCCCGTCCCCTTCCCCTGCCCTGCCACCCCCACCTTTGCCCCTAGCCCTGAGGACACTTGAGGAGGTGGCTTGACCTCTGCCCACAGCTCCATGCCAAAAGTGCATTTTATTTCTCTTTTTGTAGTAAGTCCCGGCTTGCAGACGGTAACCATTAGCCCAGACCAGGGGACTGAGGCAGCTGCGTACCTGTGACCAGCCCACTGCCCCTTAGGGACAAAGGGGCAATGCCATAAGGCCGGAGCACAGGCATTCGCCCGACTGGGTGAATGGTGGAGGTAGGAGGAAACAGAGCAGGGAAGCCCCCAGACCCGGAAGGAACCCCCCCCCCCCCCAGCTAGCTATGCCTGGCACAGCTAGCTGTGCCTGGGCTGAAACCCTCGCCACTCTCAGCCTGCCTGTCTCAATTTGAGCAGCTCCCAAGTCTGTGCTCAGCGGTAGTGGAATACCATTTACCATTCATTTTTGGCTACTTTAAAACGCCATTTTAAGAAAAAATTTCAGAGAGGACGAAAAACACACCTTTGCATTGGCCGGGAATCGAACCCGGGCCTCCCGCGTGGCAGGCGAGAATTCTACCACTGAACCACCAATGCTTCGGTAAGATGAAGGTCGTCATGGCAACTCAGGTGGTCAGCCACTGCACCACCACCACCCTCCCCACTACTTCCTGGCATCTGGTTTCTACCCAAGTCTTACCCCAGTGGGTAGAAGGCGGCCCCCAGCCAGCCCGAGGGGGCTGGAACAAGTGAGAATTTTCCCTCAGCGATGGTGTTCAGTTGAGACTCGCCACTTTGATTTCTGTCCTTGCTGGTCCGTTCCTGGGCGTCAGGGGGCTGCCTGTTTCCTGCCTGCCACCCGGGACCCAGACCCCGAAGCGCCTGGGGGTGGGTACCCGCCCTCCCTGCGCTCCGCTGGCTCCCTTTCCTTTCTCCAAGTATGGGCCACCCACTGCCGGAATCAGCATCCCTGCGATTCCCGGGCCGCCCACCCAGACTGCATGAAGCCAGAAAGCGGGGGTGAGGGTGGCCGGAAAAGTCACCAGCAAGCCTGGGAACCCCGCGAGATGAAGGGGCAGGGGACCCTCAAATGTCCTCCATTCCGCCTCAGTCATTGCCCCTCATAGGCTGGGCCTGAGCTGGATTGTGGGCACACAGTACCAGAAAGTTGTCCCAGAAACTGCCGCCCCTAGCATATTACCACCCTTCCCCCTCAATTCATAACCCACCACTGACCCCTCCCCACCCCCCCACAGGCAGCACCTGAAGCTCCCGTGGCTGTGTCCCTGCAGGGCCTTTCTGGACCCAGTTGTCCCTCTCCACCGATCTCCCCATGCCTCCTGGGTATCAGTAGCCTGGAGGTGATGGTGCATGAGAGAAGGGGGTGAGGCCCCACACTGAGAACCTGGAACCTTCGAGGCTCATCCTCTCCCTCCCAGCCTGGAGCAAAGGGCAAATTGGCCTGGACACACCCCTACCCCTGCCAGTGCTGGGCCCTGCATCCTGGCGATTCCCACGCAAGGCTTAGAGGCTCTCACACACCCACAGGGGTTTGGGCCCTGACTTAACTCTTCCCTTTCATCCTGTGCCAGACTAAGATCCAGAACGTCAGCAGTGCCTGGGTCAGGCAGAGGAGCCTTTGGAGGACCCTACTCTGGCTGGTCAGAAACCTGCGGGCAATTGTCCCCCTCCTGCTACCTGGAGCCACCTGGAAGGTGCCTCTTATCAGAGGCCAGTCTTAGGGAAGTTGGTTTACTATGGTCTCCCAAAGTGACCTTGGTCAAGTCCCTAGGGGCTCCTCTAGTGGAGATTCCTGGGATTCTAAGGATAAGCTGCATACCTGTTTCCCCAAGTTAAACTGCAGTCTGGGCAAGGACTCTGGCTGTGGACGGTGACCCTTTCCCTATTTGTCTCTGCCACAGCAGCAGTAATTATGACCTGGACTACAAGCTGTACAGGGACAATGTCCCCTACAGGTGAGTGGGTCCTGCCTCCTTCCTCTGGGCAAACAGGTGGGGTTGGTTGGCTTGACCCTCTCTGTCCTGTTCCATAGGGTGTATGAATACCAGAGAATCCCTCCACTCCTCAACCACGTGCCTGTCAAGATCCGGAAGAACCATGTGGGCATGGGGATCAAGAGCAGTTTCAGTCCCAAGGCCCCCAAGAATAGCCACGGGGTCCCAGGGCAGATAAAGTGTGAGTGAAAGGGTACCGCCCTCACCTGCAGGGTGAGGGAGGAGCCGGGCGGTCCTTAGCAGTGAGGGCAGGCCTGGGAGCCCTGGCACCACTGCCCTCTGCCTCCTGGGCCTGGTGGGACACCAACTCTCGGCCCTCTCTCAACAGTCCAGACGGAGGAGCTGCACTCCATTAGGGGGGAGCTGAGCCAGATCAAAGCCCAGGTGGACCACCTATTGGAGAGTCTAGAACGCATGGACCAGCAGAGGGGCCAGCTTCCAGGTTGGGCACCCCAGTTAGTGGGCTCCAGCCTTTCCCACTCCTGAAGGTACCAGGGGCACCTGGAGTCCTGCTTTAGGCTTTCGTGTCTGCAGGGTTCCCCCACCCCCACCCCCCAGCCCCAGAGTCCCTGTAGCTGGCTATTCCTGTGGCGTGAGGATCTTTGTGGCTTCCAGGTTGTTCTGTGACTCCCACCCACTCAGTAGTTATCTGGAGCCAGAGGAGCATCCCAGCCCAAAGCCATCTTGTCCTCTCAAGCCCTAGATCAGTGACGGGTTTCAAGTGGCCTTTCTGGCGTCAGCTGGGGCCTCCAAACCCAGCCATTAACTGGTGACTCTCCCTGCACAGGGACAGAGAGCAATGCAGAAAACAGGGTCCCTGGAAGTAAGGGTTCCTCACGCAGAACCACTGAACCCCAGCAGGAGCCCAGGGGCCAGCGGGCCCATCCAGAGGCAGACAGCTCCAAGGAGAGCACAGACCGGGAGGAAGCAGTGAGTGGCCTGGCGCTTCCCCCCATCATCACCCTGTGTTTGGGTCCTGATGCCTCTTTGTGAACAAGGGAGAGCCTTGGGTTTGTGCGGGAGGTCACAGTGGTGGTTGGGGGAGGCATGACACCCATCACAGGCAATACGCAGAAGATGGACTGTTCCCTGCTTTTCATACCCTCTTAACTCTGGATTGGTCGGCTCAGCTGGGGAGTCCTGGGCTGAAATGTTATCTCCTCCTGGAAGAGGGTGGGGGTGCCTTGAGTATTGTCCAGGGAATGTCACAGGTATGCCTCATGGTCCCAGACCCCTTGCCTAAGAACCACCTGGTAAGCTTGTTAAAACCCTTATTTCTGCCCTTTTCCTGATCCTACTTGCTGCCTGTCTTTAAGCTGTCCACGTACCATGCTCCCCAGGAAAACTGGACAACGTACCTTCCTGGATGGAGACTATCCAAATCTGGATCTGATAATAGCCCTTTGTGCAGCATTAAAGAGCTTGAATGTTCCCTGCCCTACCACATCCCCCTCCTCCCGTTGGTGGTCTCTGAGGTGGGCCAAGCCCCCACTGCTGTCTGGGCCATCTCAGCAAGGCTGGGGCTGCTGGGGAGTTGCCAGTGATGTGCTTCCCTTCCTTGACCTGCCAGCCCTGCCCCTTGGTCTGCTGAGCTCCAGAGGGCCCTTTGCTGCTGCCCAGGCCTGAGTCACATCTGGGAAGACTGGGCTAGAGGAAGAGAATGCTTTCTTTTGTCTGGTGGTTCTAGGTTCCCAGCTCTCGGGAAGAATCTAGAAAAGATCTTCTAAACCTGCCAAGGGAGGTGGGGGGAGACTGGGGTCTTAGCAGATGCCCCTCCCTTTCCTAGCCATACAATGCCTCTCAGCCCTCCTGGCCAGAGTCCTGCTTCTGTTTTTCCTACAGGTGAAGAATCATGCATCAGACCAGGAGGGCAGCCAGTAGAAGGTTGGAACCCCTTCAGGCTTCTCTGCTCTAGGCACCTTCCTGGGTGGCTCCCTTTATTGCCTTGTGTGGCTTTTTGAAGGCCTCTTAGGGGCACCTGTGCAATCAGAGACACCCATTCTGGAGTGAGGGCAATGGAAGTGGAGGCACCGCTCGGCCAGACCAGCCAGGAAGCCTCCCTGCTAACAGTGGCTTTAGCTTTGGAGCTTGTGTTTCCAGATGGTAGTCCTGGGGCTGGCAGGGGTGAGAGGAGGCGGGCAACTACCCAGGACCAGCTCACCATCCTCATGAAGTTGGGGCCCAGTCTTGCAAGGAGCAGCTAGACAGGGCCCTCAGGAACCCTGACTGCTCTTCTCCCCTCACGAGGCCCCACCAGTCCTGTCTGGGTGTGGAGCATAGCGCAGCAGCAGGTCGAGGCAGCTTTTTCCAGCCACAGTAGTGTGTACAGGAAATATCCTACTGGCCCTTTGTCTGAAACTAAGCTTTAAGGTCCTCAGCTTGTGCCCACATTACCCTTTTGGTTCCAGATGCCCCATCTACCCTACAAAACCATCTTTCAGGATAGGGGTATCATCATTTCTACATCCTGCTTCTATCTTGTCTCTTGCTGATGATACGTTGTATTTCAGATCTGCTCTGGAAATATGTATTATGCCAGAAGGGGAAAAATACAATTTGTATTTTCCCTGGTCAGGGATTCTTGGTGTGGTCTGAGCCTCATTCTGGTCCTTGGACTGCACCAGGCTAGCCCTTCCTAGAGAAGCTAAGCATGCCCAAGACACTCAAATCCAGAAGCTCCTATCAAAGTGGGACACAGAAGAGACCAGGATGCCCTGCCTTCCTCCAACCCAGACCTGAGCACAAACCCATGGGGTTCAGGAGCCACACAAGGACAATCCCACCCTGAGGGTCAATCAGCCAGGCCGGCTCTGCCCTACAAAATAGCTGGGTGCTGGGTTACCAACATCCAGAAGCTCTTCCTCCTGGCAGTTCATCTGCCCTCTCCCAGAAGCCGAGACTGGATAAGAGACACCAGGTAATGAAGCCAGCCCGGACTCCCACTTCACTAGAGGAGCCGCTGGCTGTGCTGCTCGGCCTATGGCCAAGGATAAGATCTAGCTTTCACCAAGTCAAACCCTTTCCAGCTTCCCGATCTTGAGCTGTGGTCTTGCTCAGTACGAAACTAGATGCTTCTGGGGCCACACAACCCTCCCTACTCTCTTCACACCTAAGCACTGGCCTTCACTCTGGTGCATGAGGGGCAGCTTCTCTTCCAAAGCACCTTTCCCTATATCACCCCTGCAGCTCCTTCCGTTTCAGCCTGTGTCTTCTGCTCAGGTTAGGCTAAGGCACAGGACACATTTAAGACAATGCTGTCCCTAGCCCTTGACACCAGGAGTCCAAAAACACATTACCCAGCTCAGAAAAGTACCAAGAACCACACCAGAAGGTTTTTTCAGATATAAAAATAGTTTTGTTTAAGCTCAGGTACAAGTGAGAAGGCCCAGGCCCCCATTCTCTCAAAAGCAGCCCGATTATGTAGGAGGGAGTCCCTGGCTGGCCTGCGTAGGGTCCATCCGTTACAAGACAGTAGTAGCTCCTAGACTTAACGGGTGAGTCCAGCTGAAGTCCTTGCCAACTTGGGTGCATTCAATCGCAGGTTTCTTCACCTGGGTCGGAGCTGGGAACCAGGTCAAGTAGAAAAATATCTTTAACAGAACAGTTTGTAAGAAGTCATTCCAACACAGCTGTCCAGTGCAGCAGTTCTGTGCGCGCCTCTCAGAGGCTCTCCCGTGCTCTGAGATCTCGGAGTCCCGCAGTCTGGAAGCCTACGGTGCAGGTCCTTCCGGGGATGGGGGGGACGGCACGGTCCTAGGTGTCGGTCGTGGCTCAGACCTCTGGTTCAGGGCGGGGCAGGGGTGCCCCTCCGGCGGGCAGCCCTCACCAGGCACTGCTGCAGTACGGGGTAGAGGCGCTGGCAGCCTTCGATGCCCATGCGCACGGCATCGGCCCAGCTCTCGGTGGAGCTGCCCTCCCCGCTGCCCAGCAGCCCGGCCACCTGGTTGAGAACCGGCATGAGCGCCACGGTGAGGCCGGCGGCGGCGCGCTCCTCCTCAAGCCGCGTGGGGTCCAGCAACCAGGTGGACGGGGGCCCCGGCACGCGGCTTAGGCCGCAGCCCACCACCAGGTCGTACATCTCGACTCCCGCGTCCGCCAGAGCGAGCGCGGCGGCCGTGAGCGCGGCGGCCAGCGCCGACCCTCCATCCTCCAGCAGGAGCGCCGACACCTCGAGCTGCGCGCGCGGGTAGCGGCCCAGGCGCACCGCCGGCTCGAGCGCCTCCTGCAGGGCCAGCGCCAGCTCACGTTCTTCGCCGCCGCCCGGGGGCGCGCGGCGCCGGCGGCCTGCAAAGGGCGCGCGGCGAAAGTCACAGACCAGGCGGCCCCGCAGCGCGGCGGGGGCTTCGCCGCCCGCTCCCGCCGGGCCGCCGCCGCGCTCGCCGCCCTCGGCCTGGCGCGGTCCGGACACGGCGCACAGCACCTTGGTGCCTCCCGCCTCCAGGTAGGCCGAGCCCTTGGCCTGGCTCAGCAGCCCGGCGCGCGCGTACACGGGCCGCAGCCGCGTCGGGTCGCGGGCGGCGGGCTCCTCCTCTTTGTCCGCGGCGTAGAGCTGCGGCGGCTGCGACTCCTCGGGCCCGCGGATGCGGCGATGGTCCCCGGGCATGGCGTCTCCTGGCGTGCGAGCCGCTTCCGCTGAGCCCTCGTGAGGGCTGTCGGGATAGCGGCGGCAGCGCCGCCCCGCCCCCACCGCTTCGGAGGGCAGAGGGCGAGCATCGCAGAGCCCGCGGAGCGGCCGGGAAGGACGACCAGGCTGACACATGGATTGATGGGTGCACCGGGCAGGCCCGTAAGTGGGACCTGAGTTCCAGCCTCCCGGACCAGGGCAAATGTCTTCTTCCTTTCACTTAGGAAGGTTGTGATTATTTTAATTTGACACTTATTGGTGTGATGATTTCATGTGTTCCCCACTGTCTTGCCCAAGAGGGCATTGTCCTTTTGTCTTGGTCACTCCTGTACCCTTAGTGCCCTGACTGGCATAAATGATCGGAATGATCTCTCTCCTACGCAGGATTGTGTAAGCTCTTTGTATCCCTAACACTCACCTGGCATGCGCTTACTGAAGCCAGGACCTCAGCACCCTCCCTCTGTGACAGCTAGCCTCTGCTGCTTCTCCCAGCATAGACCTGTTTTTCCTCCTCCCTCCACTTCAGCGGGGCTGTGACCCTGGACCCCAGAGCCAGCCTGCTATACCCAGGGGACAAGAAATCAGTTGGAGCTTGTACAAGTTAGCAGTACTTTTAACCTCCCCGCACATCACTGTTTCCACACCCAACTGTCTTCAGATTTGGGTGAACGTGTTTCAGGCTCATCTTGGTATCAAGGAATCAGGAATGACGGGCAAAGGTGTCGGGGGAGGCAACTGAATACCTCGTGCATCAGAATGCCTCAAAAGAGAGAGGAAGAGGGACATGGACCTTAGAGTCCAAGAAAGGAGCTTCTCTCTCTGCTTCGACAACCCTGTGGCTCATCTTCTACTGAGTGATTAATGCCTCTCTCCATCTCACACTGCCATTGTGGCCTCTTTCCACAAATGTCTTAAGGCAATCCTAGGAGCCATTCCCAAAATTCAGCGGTCTGGGTCTGGACTCGGCCGGGACTGCAACCAGAAGCCACAGCATGTATTCTACAGCCAGGGAGCCACAGGCACTTACAGAGGTTTGGAGGGGAGGGTAGAGAATTCATGATATCATCAAATATTGCACGTGGTCCTTTTATTCTCTGCAGCAAAAATGATTCCTTCCTGCAGACCCACAGCATTGGGTCTGCAGATAATTATCTATAGACAAGAGCATGGCAATGATAAATAGCAATCCTAGGACAGTGGTTCTAGACAGATGGCGCTGACATGTAGGGCTCCAGGCGGAAGTGTAACGTAGGCATCGAGTCACAGGCCGCACCCAAGTGAGTTCCAGTTACTGCTGGGTTAGGAGGGCAGATGGGGCTATTTAAAGGTCCCAAAATTCAAATGTCCCTGTAGTGGGTGGAGAGCTCCTAGCTGGACGGATGCTTCCAGGTGTGGGGGAGATGCTTCCCAATGGAAGCTGCCCCTCCCCTCAATTCTTCACATCTCCCAGGCGGAGCTGGGCAAAGGAAGTGGCTAGCTGCAGCGCCTCCTGCAGGCAGCCCACGTTCTTGCCTGTGGCCTGAGCGGACACATCTTTGCCACCACCTTTGCCATCCATCAGACCTGACACCTGCTGCACCCACTCGCTGGCTTTCAGGCCCCGGTTGGCTGCATTCTGGAAGAGAGATGGTGAAGTGGGAGTCAGGACAGAGGATAGGACCGAGGGAGGCATGGAGTTAAGGAAAGAAAAAGGATAAGGGAACCATGGACACCCACTCTTGCCCTGGGTGGTACTGCTGGAGGCTGAGGCAGACTGTACTGGTTTCACAGCCAGGGCAAGGCATACCAAGTGGCAAGCCAGGTATCAGCCAGCGCAGTTAAATACATCCACCATGAAGAGGGCCACAGGGTAAGAGGTGCCGGAAGTGACCAACAGGTGGGCAGGAGAAGGGCATTGCTAACGGGTTGCACAAACACACATGGGGATTGTGAAAACAACTGTAAGAATAACCGAGCTCCCTCAGAAAAGCTACAGACACCACACAACTTTCTGCTGGCACAGGGATGCAGCATATTCTGACCTGGGGCACTTGACACAAGCATGTGATCTTGCCCGCCTCATTATCCACTGTGAAGAGCATGGCAGACGTCTCAGGAGAATGTGTCTTGAAGAGTTTCAAGGCTTCGTTCAGGGCCTGTAGGAGAATCTGGTGTCAGACCATGTTCTTGGGAGAAGGGGCCATGCTCTCCAGCGAATTTGCAGAGCTCAGTTCTCAGAGCACTCCTGGGCTCCCAAGAGCAGGTGCTGGTCCTAGGAGCCTACATAGTGAAGGACCCAAGCACAGGGCCTGGCCCGCACTCTTGACTCTAGGCTTTGCCTTCCACCTCCAGGAGCCGTAGCTCTCCAGCCACCAGATCTCTCCCTCACTCAGCTTAACTTCAATCCCAGAGAGTGGGACCTCAAGTGACCACTCCACTTAGAGCCACAGAGCTCACACTTCAGCCACGAGAGGACTGATGAGCCCCCGAGAGAACAAGACAAGCAGCAGACAGGCATAGAGCAGGGTCTGGAGCCCCATCCCCTGGATTGCCTTGGCTGAGGCGCCGCTCTCCATCTCCAGGATGACAAGGGGCTGGTTGGGATTGCTGTCAATGAGCTGCTTTGTCTTCTCCAACACCTGCAAGGAAGGAAGTCCAGGAGAGAGGTCTCAGGTCAACGGCCCAGACTGAAACAGAGCATGCTGCACTGCCTTTGCAGGGTCAATGCTCTTGATTCCCTTCCAGCCAGCAGCACTGCCAGTACTCACTCGCTTCTGGACATCGGCTTTGCTAGCCCGGTCTAGGTCATCCATGATCTTCTTCAGGGATTTGAGATTCTCCCGGAATTCATCCTTCTGCCACTGGGGGATGACTGCAGTGGCCAGGGCCTGGAACCAGAACCAGAAAACCATTCAGATTTGAACCACAAGGAGCTGGGATGGGAGGCTCCAGCCCCCCCCAGCCTCTGGCTTTGAACACTAAAGTCATCCCCGACCAGTGTCCAGGAGAGAAAACAGAAAACAAAAAGGTATCCCTGTCCTGGAGATGAGTCACTGTGCAAGTAACTACAGCAGTTGTAACGATCAGGGCTGGAGAGAAAGAGGCAGAAAAAAGAGCTTGGACTCTTGTAAGATCTGGCCCCTACCAGTGAATACAGCCCGTGAAGGGCTTATGGGAAGCCCCCAAATATTAACAAACACCAGAAAGCCTGGAACTGTGGGCACCCATCCCATGGCACCTCCCCAACTTCTTCAACACCAGTGCCCACTCATGCTTGGAATGGGCTCCCCTGCCATTGGCAATGGGGGCAGTAGGCAGGTTCCAGGGCTCCATGGATCCTGGCCCATGGAGTTCCCTTTGCAAGACTGCAGGACAATACAAGTCAATCCAAAGGCCCATTGCACTGAGAACCAGCACTTGAGTGTTCTTCAAGAACAGGAAGTGGCTGATTCCTCAGGCCCAGGATCCAGTACTGAGCAGGCCGAGACAGGAAGGAGGCTGGCTTCTCCTACCTCACCGAGGTCAGCAATCTCCCTTTGCACGTCCTTGTTTGGCGCAGTCTGGGCCTTCACTTTGGCCTCCATGACAGAGAGAGATTTCTTCAAGCTTTCTGCTTTCCTGAGGGCCTGGGAGGGGGACAATCAGCGTTGCAAACTACAGGTAACTTTCAGCTTCACTAGTCTGTCTATAAACAACTGTGGCAAACACGGATGGCAGCCTATGAAACAAACACATCCCTAGGACACCAGTTTCTCTTCCTTCAGGGAGGCAAGTGTTTGCAGCCTCACACCCCAGAAATGAGCACCTTCCTTACATGCCTGGCTGGTAGAAAGGCTGCACTAACTCAGCTTCAGGGCGTAAACAAGAACTCATGAGTCAGGAGTCGTCCTCACCCCATGAAATGATCACCCCTCAGGCTTCAGCACACGTCAGGCTCAAGCTTACAGTCCCCACCCCCAGAGCAGTTGTCCCCATACTCCGTGCATTTCACACAAGGCATGTACCCCCAGGGAGATGTGGGTGAGCCCTGAGGGCACAGCAAAACTCTGACTTATCCTTCTAGACACAGGTATATTACCAGGTAAAAGGCATGATTTACACATACTTTTAGAGATTAAACATAAGATAGCTATGAAATTTTGTGCGCTGGTGGCTTTCTTTTGCCAGGCAAGGTAACTAGAGGATATTTGTGGGTAGCCCTGTACTTCCGCTTCTGACTACAGCGGCCACATTACCATCTGCACCATGGATTTGCAGATTGGACTCCTCTTGTCTTGTTCAAATAAGCCACAAATTAGTGTGATCTGCTCACCTTCTGGGCTTCAGCACCTGTGACAGCCACAATCCTCCGGATGCCCTTGGCAATAGCTTCTTCACTCACAATCACAAAAGCTCCCGCATGACGTGAATTCTGCAGGTGCCTGATGGCAGAACACAAAGTCCATGGTGATAAGGAAGTAAGTTTAGGCACACTGGTCCCCCCACTGCCACCCGAGAGCCCTTGGCTCCCTAGCCCTGAGCCCTCTGGGGTAAGTCGCTCCTACAGAAGCTCCCTCAAGGGGACGGTAGGAAAAGGCCCTTCATGTTTTAGGGTAATTTCAGAATCCAGCTCTGGCCAGGAAGAGGAAGAGAAGGCTTGGGGCTGAGAGCTCGGTGACACTAAGCAAGACACCAGCTTTCTGAGCTTCAGTTTCATCATGTATAAAAGATCCATGAAAGTGCTTTGCAGTCCCTAACACCCAATACAACGTTACTGCTGCTGGGCTCTACCTTCATGCATGTTTTTGATTCTCTCTGGTGGAACATAAACTATATTCTTCTAGCCCAGCTCACTGGAGATTACCTTTAAAATCTTACCACAACTCCTTAAGCAAATAGATTTTATTCCCCAGTTACTCAGAGAACCTCAAGTGCTCATTACCTCAATCATTTTGTGAGAGTGGCATAAAGTTGTTGAAAGCTGTTTTCTTGTGCCTAAAGAGTGTCATGCAAAGAGTTAAGGCAGAAGTGGGACTCATTTGAAGGCCTACTCACCTGAAGGACAGAGGGAGGCCTGGAACTTGGTCCCCCAAATTATATACCTCACCTCCACGGGCCCTCCTTCTCCCTGACTGCATGAGGCTGGCAGTAGGTCCTGGGTGGACTCTATCATGGTCTTAAGAATGTTTTCACCAGACTTCCTTCAGAAGCAGGAATTTCCCAGGCCACTATGACCATCCCAAAAAGACCCCATGGAGGTTCCAAGTGCTATGGAGGAATCTAAGTTGGCAGAAATAATTGGCTATCCCACGCAAAACTGAGCTAGGCCTAGGTGGGGCCTGCCTCAAAGGCTCTGAGACAACGGCGTTAATTCCCCAGATGCCATTCAAACTGACAAAGGGAGCTAAGCTAAATGAGGTCCCAGGAATGGAAAGGGGCTGGGTCAGATCAGGAGTTTGGTGAGCACTACAAGGCCTTGCTGAATCCTGAATTCACAGGCCAAGAATCCCGATTCCTATTGGGACCAGCCCAGGGAACAAGAGCAAACTGATGTGATAAGTGCTTCCTTTTCCTAGGAAGAACATTTCATCACAAAGCCAGGGAATGTTCAGGTCAGACACAACACTTGGATGCTAAGATTCTTGGGAATACTGTTTGCCAACTGTACTTCCGAGGACTTCATTCCAACCTTAAATAGACAAGAGTTGGTCTAGTACCCACATCCTCCAAGGGTAATGCCGATGACCCCCTCTAATGCTCCTCCTGAGGTACTCACGTTCCCCCACAGAATTCAACAGAAGTCAATGAGCCAGCAGGACCGGAGGGGTCATCCAACAGCTCAGACACTGGGACCCCAATGGAGACGACTCGCACAGGGTCAGGATAAGTTTCATCAAACACAGCCCGCAGGCCCTGGATGGCTTTAGCTGCTGCCAGGGGACAATCCTGGGTGTAGACGGGCTGCATGGAAAGAAGACAGAAAATAAAACTGGGAAAAGGTCTTCTCTGGAGGTGCAGCACGAAGCACCAGGCAGAGTGTGGTCTTGTAGAAGGCAATGAAATAAGAATTTCCAACAAATATATTGTTAAACTGTGAACCAAATCTTACGTGGATGCGTTAAATGTAAAACAGACCTAACTAGAAGAGCTCTGGCTGTCCTAAGCAGGGGGTGGAACAAAGACCTCTCTCCGCTCCTCCCCAGAAGCCCTCAGGCCACTCCACTGAACACCATCACCGCCCCCTACCCAGTGCAGTTTGAGAACCATTGTTTTAAGGAAATCTGTGTGCAGGATAGAATATGGTACGATGGACTGAGAGCACGTGGGCCGCCGAAGCTCTGTGGACAGAAAGTGATGGTGTGGGAAGGGGTGACATGTGAAATTCATGACTCAAGAGCTTACACATAACCCAACCTACCTTGGCTGCCTCAATCATTTTGTTAGCAAGCTCCTCGGCCTTCTTGATCTGTTGGCTGGACATGGCTCCCTTGGCAGTGAAGTCAAACCGAAGGCGGTCAGGAGCCACTAGGGAACCTCTCTGGTCAGCTTCCCCAAGCACAGAGCGCAGGGCGAAGTTCAGAATGTGGGTGGCTGTGTGGTTGCTCATGACAGGTCTCCGCCGGGGCTGTAAAGGGCGGAGCCGACGGGTGGAGAGGTTTGCAACAGACTAGTAGTTGTTTCCCAATACCTGCTCTCACCTTCTTCCCAGGTACCAGAATTTGTAGAGGGACACACAGCTTCCTAGAATAAAGACTACATTTCCCAACTTCTTTGCAGCTAAGTGTGGCCATGTGACTAAGTAAGTTCTGGTCAATGGTTTGTGAGCAGAAGTATACCCTAAAGGGAAGGGGCACGCCCTCCCTCTTTCCCCCTGCCTAGAACAGGAGTTGGCAAACTATGGCCCATCAGTCAAATCAGGCCTGTCATCCATTTTTGTAAATAGGTTTATTAGAACACACCCACACGCACGTGTGTACCTATTGTCTATGATGCTTTTGTGCCACAATGGCAGGGTTGGGTAGTTGTGATAGAGTCTATATGGTCCAAAATTCTAAAAATAATTACTGTCTAGTCTTTTATGAAAAGTGACAACCCCTGGCCTAGAAAATGGATCTGACTACCTTCTTGGACCATGAAATCAAGGGCAACAGCCCAGGAATGATGGCAGAGCCATAAGCAAGGAAAGACTGGGCGCACTGACTTTGTGTGGCAGAGCCTCTGTATCAGTTTGGACTTTTAAGTGAGAAACTCATTTCTATCTTGTTTTAAGCTACTGTGTCACACACAACAGAATCTATTTCTTAATTAACACAGGCTGGCTCCTGAAGAAGTAGTTGAGGTTAACCTAGAGAAAGGCAACCTCCGGGTTCTGCCCTGTACAGCCCCGACGGAGACCTATCGTGAACACAAGTCTGTGGGCTCTCCACCGATCATTGTGGTCTAACATGGCAACATACAGATTTAACTCTCAGTTACTGCCCTCATAAAATTTACTCCTGCACTCTACTTATAAAAGTCTGCTTATAATTTTACTTGGGAGTGACAATATGATTTTAACGCCAAGGAGGACATGAATTCTTTTTACAATGTATAGTAAGTATATCAAATCACCATGAGGTACATACAGTCATGTGCTACACAACGATGTTTCTGTCAGTGACAGACTGCACATACGACGGTACCCATACAGCCCAGGTGTGTCGCAGGCTAGACCATCTAGGCTGCGTAAGTGCGCTCCATGATGTTCCCACAATGACGAAATCGCCGAACAATGCATTTATCGTTAGGTGGCACGTGACTGTACTTTAAATATCTTTCATATGTCAATTATACCTCAGTAAAGCTGAAATGAAAAAGAAAAAAATGCTAACCAGCAAAATGCAACTCACCTCATCAATAAACAGCCGGACCCGATCCCCCACTTTCAGGTTGCCATAGATTGTTCCTATGTGGAGCACATAACCTCCTCGCACCTGAGTATTCTTCACTGTAAACTCGGTTTTCTAAGTGGAGTCAAGGAGGAGACCAATACATAAATAAACACATAGGTATGTAAATATGCAGAAGATGCCAAAAAAATGTATAACATTTTAAGAAAGGAAAAAAACTGTATTAAATTTGTAATACTCAATATATACCAACAACAAAAGATGAGTACAAGTCATGCATACATTTTTTTGGCAGCCCCGGTATATATACACCATTAATACCATTATGCGTATATCACATGTACCATTATATATACGTGTTTACCATTATATATACACACTACTTTATATATGTATATTGGACTAGGTCACTCATCTCAGAACACAGAGTCCGCAGTGCCAAAGCTAGCGGCCGAGTTTTCAACAAGGATGTCTGCCCTTCGGAGAGCTGCCTCTCCTCATTTACGAGGGAGGCATGGAGGAACTGAGGATCAACCTATGCAGCCTGGCTGCAAGGAACCTGCTACGAGGGGACCCAATGGCTGTGAAGGCAACACGGTGCAATAAGCAGCTCCCTCGGCTTCAGAAACACTGACCATGGAACACAACCCAAAGGTTAGTTGTCTGCTCCCCAAGGCCTGGATTGTTGAGAAGCCAGAAAAGTTACCCTGGTCCAGGCCTAGCCCTTTGTTGGACCCCCCTCTCTGGCTAACAAAGAAGTGTGGGCTCACGTCTTCACTGCTGTCATCAACCTTCACCAGGTAGCCTTCGTCATAGATCTGTCCTCCTTGCTCAGCATAGAAACAGGTCTTGTCCAGCACGACTCCACACTCCTGGCCCGTGGACACCTCTCCCACGAACATCTTATCCCTGCGCAGAGCCAGCACTGTAGCCACTGCACTCTCAAATGCTGCATAGAAAGGGGGAAAACAGGGTCCATGACTTCATTCACATGTTAACTGGCTTTTAATGGATTGTATTTCTCAAATTCTCTTTAGGGCCTAAGTATCTAATTTTGTTTTGGAAACAAACCCACTAGACTCCATGAAAGGGCTCAATACACTGGTTTTCCACCAGAGAATGCAATATTTGGTAGGGTGTCCAAACTGTCCCAGTTTGCTTGGGACCAACGGGTTTGCCGGGATGCGAGACTTCCAGTGTCAACACTGGGACAGTTCTGGGAAAACTGGAACAGTTGGTCACCCTAACTCTGAGCTACCCAGCAGAAACTTGGTGAATCTGATTAGGAGGTCTTTAAGAGTAGTAACAAATTCCCTACTTCAAGGTCAATTCACAAAGAATGTACTGGGCTGGCGTGGTATCTCTGCTGGAGCCAAAGAGTAAAATAAAGATATGTATTGCCTGTTTCTTTCAATTCTTCTTAGCTTTAGAATGCTACTATTGCCAATGCAAAATTCAACGGCCATGTGGATTCCATCAATGTCAATTTCCTGGTTTCCTACAAGATGTTAGGAGGGGAAACTGGGTAAAGAGTACAAAGAATTGCCCCGTAAACTTCTGTTAAAAACAACAACAACAACAAAAACTTCCTGTGAATCTATAATTATTTCAAAATAAAGGGTTAAGCAAATCAATCGCCAAGGGTCTCTATGAGTATAAAATTACACAGCATGACTGTACAGCACTACAGGGAGGCAACCACGGATACCCCAGGTACCTAATCGTGAGGCCTGTCTCGGAAAACGCCCACCTGAGGACAGTAACATACCATAGTTCCCACTGGAGTCTGAATGGTAGTTGTACTTGGGGGAATCGTCTGTTGCCTTCAGACTCTTTTCCCGGAGCTCTTCAATAGCATATATATCCAGCATAATGTGGTCTTCCCCACCAGCTCCCTTGCCCTGTGATTTCAGCTGCCAGTAAGAGAAATAAGCATAGTTATCCTCATGTAGAAGAAAAAGAACTCTGAAGTATTTCAAAACTGCTAAACTATGCCTAATGTAAAGCTCCCGAACAGGATTTATCAATCTCGGCACTACTGACATTTAGGGCCAGATAACTCTTTGTTGGGGGAGGCTGCCCTGCGCATTGTAGGATACTGGCAGCATGCCTGGCCTCTACCCACCAGATGTTACCCACTAGCTGCCGGCAGCATCCTGCCCCCACTTGTGAAAACCAAAAATGTCTTCAGACATTGTTGCCAAATGTCTCCTGGGGGGGCTAAAATGCCCCTATTGAGACCCACTGGTCTAGCGGAAAACAGAATTTCGGAGACTTTAATGGAAGGAAACTCTTGCTTGCTTTGCAGCCAAGTCCTGCCTTGGTAAGTGTTGGGTTTCCTGCTCACTCCCCAAATTCTTTACCTGGGCCATTTTCCTCTCTTCCTCAAAGCCGTCCATGTCTACCACCAGGCCCTTCTCTTCAGCAATCAGTCCAGTGAGATCCACTGGAAAACCATAGGTGTCATAGAGGAGCCAAGCAGTATCCCCTACGGCACAAAGGAATTGTGTCAAGTAATATGGACGGCCCCATTCTTTTCCACCCCAAACCTTTCCCAGAAGGACACTGACAGTGACAGAAGGGATTAAAGGGACAAAACAAGTCAGTATTAGTTCTGTGCCCTGGTCAGAAAATCCATCAAATCTTTTGGAGATGATTTGGAGGAAGCGTGAGAGGTCTCCTAGTAAAACTGTGTTTCTTAAACAAGTGTGTTCAGTTTGTGAAAATTCACCAGGCTTTTCCCATGTACATTATATTATATTTTGATAAAAGGGGAAAAGCTTTCCAATTTAATATTCCTGTCTGATAAAAAATAAAGCAAATTGCAAAAACTAGTATATACCATATGTTCCCATTTTTGCTTGAAAACACCCACACGCAAACAGTCCTGAATACTCCGAGCTCTTAAGAGCTATTACCTCTGAGAAATGTGTTTGGGAAAGACACTTCACTTTTACTTCTATGATGTCTGAATATTTTACCATAACAATGTATTTTATAATTTTAATATAAACCCCATTTTACACCAAAAGTAGTTTAACTAAGCTATGTTCTGCCTTTGGAGACATGGGAGTCCACTCTCAGTTTGTGAAAAAAAGGGTTTGCCTCTTCCAGAAAGATCAAACAGCCTGGATGGAGAAAGGAAAAAACTGGTTCTTACCGGGAATGGTCTTGCTATCTCCCAGGCTCTGAATTTTCCTGTCCAGGATGCGACGCCCTCTGCTGAGAGTCTTGAGAAATTGCACTTCTTCTTCATTAATAATGTCCTTCACCATATCCGGGTCCTTCTTTAACTCAGGAAATGCATCTCCCTGGCAAAGGGGAAACAGAGATGTGGGCCCAATGAAGCCAGGGCCTATTCCATGACCCACCTAAAACTTCTTATTAACAGTATGCTATCTCCCACCCTAGCCCCCTTAAGGTGTGCACGTCAGTGCAGAAGCAGCAAGCAGGGAAATAGACCTACCAGGGACTGGACGACAACATCTACTAGTGTAGCAAAGAAACCCTTGCTGGCGTTGAGTTTCTCATGGGAGTATCGAACAGCCCGGCGGAGTATCCGTCTCAACACATACCTGTAAGAGGCAGAACCCAGTCTCCTGCTAGACAGCATTCCCAGGTAAGTGTTTTGCAGCAGTTCTTTGGAATTTGACCCAAAGCCACATGGTCAACTTTTTGTCTTTCTCTTCCAGAGACTTTCTTTTATCCTATGATTGCTTCTTTTTGTATTTCCCAAGGTCATTAAGATGAATTCCAGCATAAAACTCAGTAACATACCTCCAAATACTCATCAAGGGATGACCTCGGGCAACCCTAGTTTGTTTTCCTAATCCAGAGGTGAAGGCAGGAAGTACATACCAGATGGACTTGATGCCATGATCCCGGGCCCTGCCTGTCAGTAATGAAGTTGCCCAGGGCTAGTCAATACCTACCCCTACCCCGCCCCTACCAAGTCTATCAGTCCTTATCATCCTGTGCTTCGCAGCAAAGATTTAACATAGTGACAACGCTTTAGTGTGACCTGAAACTCCCTTCATCCCTAAAGAAACAAAGGCTCCCTCCAACTATTTAGAAGACAGAGAAAACAATACTAAAGTGCAGCTTTAAGTTCCGTCATCGTAAAACTCACGGTGTCAGTCCTAACTCTGCCCCATGTATAGCACACTTACCCCCGCCCTGTGTTGTCGGGCCGGCCGCCATCAGCCAGGGCCACAGTGATGGTCCGAGCATGGTCAGCCAGCACCCGGTAGGCCATATCGATCCCATCAGCATCGTCAGCACCAACTTTCCCACTGTATGGCCGAGCACCTGTGCCCTGCAGATAAAACCCAGGAGGCATCTCATCAGGACGCAGCCTTTCTGGCACTGCCGTGCCCTAGGAAGTTCTGAGAGGAATGGGGGTGGCGGGGCAGTAGGAGAAAGGACAACCCTCCTGCCAGAGCTTAGAACCCCACGAAAGGTGAGAGTAGTGGGAGTAAAGAGCCTCCGGTCAGCCCCTTACACGCAACAAATCACAGTGCCCTGTGCCTAGAGCCTCGTATAATTAACAGTAAAGTTGGCAGATGGTCACATGGACCCTCAGCTGGCAAAGCACCTGGTTACTATCTTTGACAGCACTGCTCAGAGTCCAGCCTGGAGACTTCCACAGAAATTTGCAATGTTTGCAAAAGGACCAGTACCTTCTGAATGGCTTCAAAGTAAGGGACAAAAAGGTCAGTGTCATAGTTGGACATCTTATTCTGCAGCACAGACACCAGTCGTTCCAGGCCCATCCCTGTGTCAATGCTTTTCTTAGGAAGAGGTTTCAGAATTCCATCGGTTTCCCTACATGATCCAGAGAAAGAGTAAGCTGAAACAAGGACTCAGGCTGCCATCTGTCCCTGCTGGTTGTAACTCACTGACAGAGCAGCTGGCAGCCTGTGACTATTTGCCATTTGCCTCTGCTGGTTTGGTGGAAGGAGGGGAGTGGAGGGAGAAAGGGAAGAAGTACTCTGAGGTTGATTGAGGGGTGAGGTAAAGCTTCAAGGAAATGAGCTTTAGAATGGCATTCCAAATTACAGCAAAAATGACGTTACAGGAACAGGCCTTAAGCAGGTATCACAGGGAATAAAACTAGTTTATAAAAGAATAGACCCAGCCCTAACCCAGCGATCAGAGGGAAAACTTAAGAAATAAAATTTTTAAAATGTGCCACAAGATCCCATGATGCCTTCAAGGGCCTGCTTTAGCACTGCTCCACTGTCCCCACAGACAAGAATGAGAAGACAGCCACGCGCTCTGAGGGCCTCTTTCTCCACTCAGCTCGAGGGAAGGTGCTGCTCCGGTTAGCAGGAAGGGTGCAGGACCCCAAGGCCACCTGTTGTACTGGATGAACACGAGGTTCCAGATCTCCAGCACATTGGGGTCATCCTGGTTGACAAGATGTGCAGCATCCCGACCACCAATCCGGTCATAGTGGATTTCACTGCAGGGACCACATGGGCCTGTGTCACCCATCTCCCAGAAGTTATCCTTCATGTTGCCAGGTAGGATTTTGGTGTCATCCAGCCTGCAACACAGCAGGGAAGATAAGTCCAGTTAGAGCTACTGACAAGGATTCTGCATCTACCGCAAGAGGAGATCCTTATGAATTTCTAGAATGATGACCCACTCTTTGGCAATTACTAATGCTAGGCCTGGATACAAATCCTGCTAAAGAAGCAGAACATGATCCTTATCAAGAGTGACAACAGAATATAAAATATATATATGCTCCAATCATAAATAAATAAATAAATAAATAGGGAAAGATACAGATAAAGCCTAGAAACACATAAAAATGAAAAAGATTATGCTGAATATAACCAGAATTTAAGCAAATATTTTTTTGCAAATGTTTCTACATTATATGACAGTGTAAGTGTTAAAAAAAGATGCTGATTATTTAAAATTCACCTCTCAATACTGCAACTTAGTCGTGTCTTCTACCTTACAATGATACTAAAAGAATTCCGTAAGATTAAAACATTTACAAAATAGTTGACTCTGCTGAAAGTTGCTAGATAACAAAGCACTCAAAAAAGATTGTGCTTACTTGATAAACATATATGAAGCCAAGTAAAACAGGTTCAAAAAGTCAAAATGAGTATTTAAGTTTCACATGTTACCACCCAAAATGTCCAAGTACATTTAGACTATAGAGTGTAACCAAGCAGGGGGTTCAGACCAAGTATTATACAAGAGAAAGCTGGACTGGAGTAATATACTTAAAGTAAAAGTAGTAAAAAACAAACAGAGGGGCCAGCCCGGTGACTCAGGCAGTTAGAGCTCCATGCTCCTAACTCCAAAGGCTGCCGGTTTGATTCCCACATGGGCCAGTGGGCTCTCAACCACAAGGTTGCCAGTTGGACTCCAGCAAGGGATGGCGGGCAGCGCCCCCTGCAACTAGAAATGGCAACTGGATCTGGAGCTGAGCTGCGCCCTCCATAACTAAGATTGAAAGGACAACAACTTGACTTGGAAAAAGGCTTGGAAGTACACACTGTTCCCCAATAAAGTCCTGTTAAAAAAAATAAATAAATAAAAGATACATCATAAAAAAAAAAAAGAACAGAGAAGCAGCACGGCTTAAATATACTAAAAAGCTATGCATTAAAGGACAAGAATTATGTAAAAAGAATGAGAAAATGAGATGACATTATGAGTATCCCAGCTGTTTATAGGGTATATCATCCCACAGTCAGATTCATTTTGATGTACCATTTCATGAATTCTATTCAGTTCAAAGCACAGAACTCATACAGCTCATCTATCATTGTTACCTTTTCTGCTACATGATTTTACTTTAGAATTATATTACATAAAAGAAAAAAAACTTCCCTTGTCCTAGACCTGTTTGATACTATTACATTTCCATAAAAAATAAACCGTTTCATATAAAGAATACCATTCTGTTGAAAAAGACACACACATACCACACAGGGACATACAAATATGAAAAAGGCCTGGAAGACTACATATGGGGTATCAAACTACCAACAATAATTAATCTTAGAGATCTTCTACTTCTTATTTTCACATTTCTATATAGCTTGAATTTTTATAACATGTGCCTTATATGCGCAATTTTTAAAAATATATAAAAAGAAAGAAAAAAAAAGACAAGAGACTTGTTGGCTTTCAAAAACAGAATGATTAAGCAATGAATGTACCAAAGGGTAAGTACTCCCAGTCACCCCCCCATCTCAAAATGTACATCCCAAAATGGGAAACGCAGAGCCCACTCTGGCACTAAGTTTAGGAATCATTTTGTTCCCCGATACTTTGCAGGGGTAACCTGTGTTCTTACCCCAAGTCTTGCCAGATCTGTTTGCACTCCAGATCTGGTTCTAAGCCAGCTGCTTCATCCCCACCAAAGTAGGTAACATAAAGTCTATCAACGGGAATGCCAAACTCTTGTGTGAGAAGTTCCAGAGCCATTTTACATGCCAATTCCTACAAAAGAACAAAAAGAAAGATGGAGCATGGCCAAACCAGTGTTTGGTTTATTATACTATTTAGCATGAGTACAAAAAGTCCAGATCCTGGGAACATGGATATAAAATTACAATATCTTCACTATAAACTCAGCTGAATTCAGGATCAATTTATGCAAGAAATCCAAATGTGAACTGAACTCAGCAAATTATAGGTACTGCTTCCAGGAAGTCACAGAGCATCAATAAATGCTCTTCACTCCTGAATCTCCTAAATGATATTTCGTACTTTAAAACAAGCCAAATTAGAACCCATTTCTCTCAGTGGTAAGGACTATTTTGCACAAAACCCCAACAGATCTGCTTTGAGTTTACCTTAAAGTAATCTCCAAAAGACCAGGAGCCCAGCATCTCAAAGAAGGTGTGATGATAGACATCCTTGCCCACGTCGTCCAGGTCATTGTGTTTGCCCCCAGCCCGGATGCATTTCTGGGTATTGGCAGCTCTGCTCAGCTTTGCCATAGGGTGAGACGGGTCAATAGTGTTCAGGAAGATGGGTTTGAACTGAAAAAAAGAAAGGGAACATTTCAACTTTTAAAGAGCTGCAGGTGTATCAGGTGGTCACACAGTGGCAGGAAAAAGACCACACACAAACTGTACAGTTTGTGATTTAGCCTGGAATACCGAAGCTTATCAGAGGCAGGTGGCCCTACAGGGCTGCAGCACAGGCAGCCTATCTTGGAGCAACTTCTCCCTGGTCCTAGTTCTCCAAAGGTCCCCACCACTGCCAGCGACACCACTTGCACAGGGGACAGTGCACCACTTGCACAGGCCTGCCAGATCGGAGATAATAGCCAAAGATTGGATGCAGTGAAACCTGTGCTTCCTTGCAAGTCTCTTGACAGTGAGGGCTTATGCCACCTTTCTGGAAGAACTTAATCTAAAACTGATGTGCTGGCTTGATAGTAAAGGTGATAAGGAAGAAAAAAGTTTGAGATCTAATCAAGGAGTAAAATCAGTATAACTTAACGAATGAGTGGATGCATTGGGGAAATAGTATTACCTTGCTCTGAGGAGTTATCAAGTTATACTTTGATGTATCATTGTTATTTGTGTTAACTTTACATTATTTTTCCCACTAGACCTGTCCAATTTGGTAACTGCTAGCCACTTGTGAATACGTAAAATTAAATTAATTAAATAATTAGTAATTCAAAATTTGTTTAAATGAAAAATACTATTTCTCATTCACATCAACTCAATAATTACACATGGCTGGTAATTATTAGCCATAGTGGGCAGCACAGATATAGAACATTTCTATCACTGTAGAAAGTTGGGACAATCCTGTGCTAGACCATGAATTCCTTAAAAGCAAAAACTCTTACTTATATCTCTATATATCCAGCACCTAGCATAGTACCTGAAAAAGAGCAGATGCCTAACAAATACTATTTTTAAAAAAGCAAACAAAAAAGTCTAGGTATTTAGATCTAGGTATTCAGATTAAGAGGCAATAATATAGCACAAAAATTAAGCAAATGACTGCCTGGGTTCAAATCCACACTCCAGCATTTATCAGCTATGTGAACTTGGGCAATTTTCTTGAGCTTTCAGTGTTTCAGTAGGATGGTATAAAGTGAGGATTAAATGAGTTAATATACGTAAAAGCCATAGAACAGTGCCTAGCACATAGTAAGTGCTACATGTAGGGTAATAGTTACCGTTATTCAGAGAATGTTTATAAACGTTGGACTCCCATGGTTCTTCTAACAAGTATAGTCAGGACATATGAGAGAAGACAAACCAGTGTGTAGGTATATCTGAACAGAACAGAACCTTTCCAGTATTCTAGAAAACCCATCATCTTGAAAGAGTTCACCTAAAATTAGTGCCCCCAATTCCAGGTATATGCATAAGACTCACACATAAAACTGAAAACATTTTTATAATTCCATAGTTAATGTTACACAAGATGAGAAATCTTCCATTGCCTTTAATTTTCTATGCCAGAAAAGAGACCTGAGAGAAAAGATGTCAAGTTATCCCAGAATAAGGTGCATCCTGAGGGCTGGTACGTACACTGGGCTACGTAGGGCTCCTAGAGAACAGCCAAAGGAAGGCCCTGAGGGCACCAGCGAATCTGAATCCATTTCCAGTCCAGGACCAGCCTGGTAAATAGTTTTCAACATCACAGGTACAGGCGGAAGAAAGGGGGAAAAAACAAACAAACAATAAAACTGTGCATGGCCTTGAATGGGAATGAAAGCAAAGCTCTGAAAGAATCCTGAAACGTTGACTTGTTTTATAAAGAAAAGATAATGACCAGATGAAGGAGAATTGCAATAGCCAAGTTAAGAAATCTCTTCAGAGCTCAGCAAGATTAACTCAGCTTCTGATGCTAATAAAACATGGGTTTTTCCTTAGGAACAAAAAGAGGGCAAAACTTTACAGACTAGACGCAGCCTGTATTTTTCTTGAGAGGCATACAAGTTTTAGCTGTGGGTATCAGGGTCTCTCATCACAATTAAAAATAGTAATAGCTAATGCTTGAGTACCTACTCAAATAACGTGCTAAACTTTTTTAATGCATTACTTTATTTACTCTTCACTGCAACCTAAAGGTAAACGTTATTATTATTCCTCAATTCTCCAAGATACAGAGGTTAAACCACATAAAGTATTAGGTTGGTGCAAAAGTAATTGTGGTTTAAGATTAAAAACATTTGCAAGAACCACAATTACTTTTGCACCAACCTACTAAGTGCTGTAATGTCACACAGCGAGTGACAGAGCCAGGATCTGTCTGACTCTAGGAGCTTTGCTTTCACCACTGTTCCACTGCTGCTTCTGTGAACAAAGAGCCAAGAGGAAGGGACAAAGAGCCAAGAGGAATCCTTACCTGGTTCATGCCTGCGTTGGCAAAGAGCAAAGTGGGATCATCCAGTGGGATGGTAGCAGATGAGTGAACATAGGTGTGCTCATTTCTCTTGAAGAAATCTATAAATCGCTGCCGGATTTCACTGGCTGTGAGGGTTGAGTCCATCTTGAAAGCAACCCTACAGAACTAACCAAAGGGAAAAAAAAATGACAGAAAATTAGGGAAATTGAAACTAAGAAGTAAGTCGGCATTACACAACACTCCTGGCTTTTCAGGCCAAGTCAAAGGACACAGATGAACAGTTTGATCCTAAAACCTATGTCACAATGTCCAAGGCTAAAATCATCATCAAAGCAAAACTTGTTGCACCAGCAGACAGCAGCCGCATTTGTTCTTCCTTCCCATGTGAGACAATATACCATCACACAAAGTAGAGCAGGAGGTAGTTTCTTCATGTGTTCATTCATTCCAAACTGTATGGAGCATCCATTCTGTGCTAGGCCCTAGGCCAGGAATTAGGAAACGGAAATAAAAACACTCAACAATTTATAGTCTAGCAGAGAAGCCCACTGAGGATGGGGGCAGGCCCAGGAGACCTGGTTTCCAGTCCTACCTCTAAGTCCTTAAGGGAGTTACTTCACTTCAGCAAAGGAAGTGCCCAAAGTAGATGAACTCTAAGGACACTTCTAGTTCTATATTAATCTACATGCCTAGAAATGTGAAAAGTTTCCTTATCCCCAAAGCCAGGGTCTCTAGGTTTGGCCTGACATCTTGGAGAGGCGCTGTCAACAGCAGTGGACATGGGGATGGGCCTATCTGTACAAAGGACTGCCTGCAAGTCACAGGAATTTACATACCTCCACCTAGCCTCAGCACCCCCAGAACCACAACTGGTAAACTGCTGACTTCCCAGCGATTAGATTAGTAGGGAGTCAGGATGTTGTAGCCACACTGAGGAGGTCAGTGAAAGAGAAAGGGAATCAGAAGAGAGGAAAATTAGGAAATATCACAACTTTACAATTTCAAAGCTCTTTCACATATATTAAAGTTTCTGAGAGGCAGGTTGGGAATAAGTGACAGGCCTTGGTGGACAGTATCAATCAATGGCATGTGCTGTAGTGCCGCGCAGCACTGGGCATCCAGAAAAATGGGAACCATCTCATTCACAACATTATCTAAGTCTCTAGAATCCTTGAACCAACTCTAAACTTTAAATAAGTCCCTTTGTCATTTGTTTCCTATTTGGTAAAAAAGTAGTATCTCCTCTGCCTACTCCATCGGGAAGGAAGGGGCAGTTGGGAGGCTAAAAAGCCATCCTGTATTAGGAAGCAATTTGTAAACTGGAAAGCTCCAAAGAAACAGAATGAATTACTATTACTTTCAGTCACTTAGGTCAAAGTTTTATTCCTTCTTATGAGTAACAAGAAAAAAAAAGTCTGAGTTGTTCTAAACTAAATTATAGCAGGCCAGAGAGTGAATGAGCAGTCAGACTAGTAATACCTAGCTGGGGGCCAGCGAAGACAGCTCACATTCCTGAGTGTATGTTGGAACTTCACATTAACTTTTGGGTAGCTACTTCTGAAATTATCTCAAAAACAGAATAGCCAGTCACCATCAAAACCCCAGCAGGCGTTCGCTTCTTGTTTACTTGTGAATTTTCTGGACTGTTGCCCACCACCAACCCAAAGGAGCAAACACTTCTTTCTTACGGACTCTGCACCTATCCCAGACCTAGTCCCACTTCACCTTCTCTCACCTCCTTTATAGCTAATGTAAATTCTTTCGAAACAACGTACATTTCCCTCAGCCCCTACCTGATGTATGAAAACGCTTGCCAATTCCAGGATGGTGGACATGTTACCTTTTCCACCTGGCACTGCTGCTGGTGGTTTAGACTTCATGCCCCAGGACCTGGTCTTTTTTTTCTTGCTAGCAATGATCCAATTAAAACCTTTCTTTTTAAAATACTTTTCAGCCATGAATGTTAAAATTTTAACATAAAAAAGATACAATAAAGACGTATACAGTGAACATGAGACTCTCATTCTCAGATTTATGTTTAAATACAATTTCAATTGATTTATTCACAGCTCAATAAACTTATTCAAACAAAAGTCCTTTGGGAGAAAAGATGGTGAAACACTGGCTGACTAAAATTCCCACAGATGAGGACTCTGTGTCCATGCTAAAGAGTCAAGGGTTTTTAGAAACTTTATCACACTATAGTCTTCCTCATCCCTTCTCATCCTGGCTCTCAATGAATCTCAATAATGGTGGCAAAAATAAAGTTACAGTGGTAATTCTGAGCAGCACCATTATAGCTATTTCAGAATGTTCACTGTTCCTCCTTTAAATGGGCTAGTTGAGGCAAATAAGCAGTTAAATTCTGAGACATGTGAATTTTCCATTTTTGCTTATTCATCAACTTATTGAATGCATACTCCGGTGCTAGGAACCAAGGTGAACGAGAGTCTATGTCCTTAATGGGGAGACAGTCATATAGAGAAATAACTGTATGATGTAAAGGAATCCAGTATATTGACAATAAGAAGCCCAATGCACGCTGGGACTATTAAAAGCTGTGTCACCACCACCACTCATTCATCTGTTCCGTATAAACAAAACGGCAAGCTGTATGGGATACAGAGGTAGCACAAGGGAGGGACCTCAGATTCCACTTCCCAGCAGGAGCTGTAAAAGTCTTGAGTACCTTACGTCGCACTGGCCTTTGGGTTTAAGGACCTTTCAACAAGCTCTTCATTTGCCAGATAATCTGTCTACTCTACCCCGACTCTTTCCCTTCTCCTAGTTAATTTCTCATTTTGATATCTCAATTTCAAAAAGACTTATTTAAGGAAGCATTCTTCTTCTTGATCAGATTCTTCATATTTTATGCTGAAAGCCCCAGGTGTCTTCCTTCCTAATTTCATGCATTTGATGGCCTGTTTAATGTCCATCTCCCCATCAGGCTTTAAGTTCCATCCCAGTGGGAATCACGACCGTTCTTTTTGCTCACCATTATAGGTATAGCCTCAGTATCTGGTACAGTGGTCGCTAACAACGTGTTTCATGATTAGATATTAATTCTTTAAGAGCAAACTCTGAATGAACTTAAAGCACACCAGGAAGTACAGACTGTATGAAAAAGTAATAGTTAAACATGATGGGGCATGGAAAGTGCTTCCAGGTGGTTCTGGACCAGTATCAGTTATTTATCTAATTTTAAGAGTTTAGGGAATGGCTCACGGAGGGATTCCACCCATCTTGACCACCCTCCCCCACCTTCCGCTTGCCCCTAGGAGATTAAAAGCAGGGGAAATAAAACCTCAGCTTTGGGTGGGTAGTCAATGGCAACCTTGATCCTCCCAAGGTCTTGGTCCTCGGCGCTCCGGCTGCCGTGTCGCCAGGCGGTTGCTCCGGCCCTGGGCTCCAGCTCAGAGTCCGGTTCCAGAGACCTCGCGAGGCCTAGCCCAAGGACCCAAAGTGGCCGCGGCACTTTCAGACCCCGGGCCCAGCCACTTTTGCGGCACCGCAGAGCTTTCTGAGGCCCTCCTGCTTTTCCCGAGGGTCGCAGTCCTTCAATCCTCCCTCTGAGCCCACCGCCAGTAGCCAAGGATTACCTGCTCCCGCAGACACGCAGATGCACCAGCGCCAAGACACAGCGGCCGCAACCCGCCCCGCCCCGTCCAATCATAGGGAGCCGATGGAAAGTGCCCCGCCGCACATTACCTCTACGAGATATTATTGGTCAAGAAACAAGCCAATCAATCCGAGCTTCTTAGTTGAGTTCTGGGAAGGCAGATCTAAATTGGCTGATGCAATGGCGGGGAAAGAAGGGATGGGGTGTGTCACGTGACAGGGTAGGACCCGGACTCCGGAGACTAACATTTTGGTTTCCATGTGCAAACTCCTAATAGTTGACATGGTTAATAAGGGTAACATGTATGTGGTAGAGGCCACAGCTCTTGGTATACAGTTTTGTTCATTTTAGTTGCAGAATGGTATGCAGACCTGAAGATTCTGATATATTGTGTCTATGGATACACTTGTCCTGGTCAGATCTTGGTTTTAGTGTGGAAGTGACTTAATCATTGAGGGACAATTGATTTGGCATCTAGCCCTCGATTTGCCTTTGAAAAATAATAGTTAATATTTATATGTGAGGCATTGTATTGTAAACATTTCACATAGATTATTTCATTCAATTTTTAAACTGTATGAGTCTGGTCAACTGGCATGCTCTTTCAAACTGAAGAGTAAGTTGCAGAGCCAGGATCCAGACCTATGTCTCTCTGATACGGGAGAGCCCCCTCACTATAGAAATTTTAAGTCTCCTTTTCCCTAGTTTCTTAGCTCCTTAGCCCCTGATCTTAATCACTTTTCTAATCAGTTTCTTAATCCTAAAGATTGCTCCTAGCCTAAATCACAGAATGTCTCTCACCCCTGCTTAATAATTACTTAAAAGCCTATGAGCTATAATCATTGTGGCCCAACATTCCCCCAAGCCATTCCAGACCTAAGTCTTGGACAAATAAACACCATCCCATAGACTACCCTGTTTCCCCGAAAATAAGACCTAGCCGGGCCATCAGCTCTAATGCGTCTTTTGGAGCAAAAATTAATCTAAGATCCGGTATAAGACCGGATGTAATATAATATAACATAATACAATATAATATAAATACCAGGTATAATATAATATATATATAATACCGGATCTTATATTAATTTTTGCTCCAAAAGACGCATTAGAGCTGATGGTCTGGCTAGGTCTTATTTTCAGGGAAACACGGTAAACAGATTTTAACACTTGTCCAGACCTGGGTTAGTCCATACCTAACCCCTGGGTGAAATTAAGATAATTGGGTTTCGAGTCCGATTCCTGGAATCAGTCAGTGCTTTTAATTTATTAGCTAACATCTGTCTCCCCTCATCTAGGGGCTGTCAGGGTACGAGTTATGTCCCAGTAAGGCTTCCAGTGCACCCCAAGACAGATATGAGACCCCCTTTTTAAGGTTTTTTTATTGGGGAAGGGGAACAGGACTTTATTGGGGAATAGTGTATACTTCCAGGCCTTTTTCCCAAGTCAAGTTGTTGTCCTTTCAATCTTAGTTGTGGAGGGCGCAGCTCAGCTCCAGGTCCAGTTGCCGTTGCTAGTTGCAGGGGGCACAGCCCATCATCCCTTGCGGGAGTCAAACCAGCAACCTTGTGGTTGAGAGGACGTATTCCAACTAACTGAGCCATCCGGGAGGTCAGTGACAGCTCAGCTCAAGGTGCTGTGTTCAATTTTAGTTGCAGGGGGTGCTGCCCACCATCCCTTGCGGGACTCGAGGAGTTGAACCAGCAACCTTGTGGTTGAGAGCCCACTGGCCCATGTGGGAATCGAACTGGCCGCCTTTGGAGTTAGGAGCATGGAGCTCTAAAGGCCTGAGCCACCGGGCTGGCCCTGAGACCCCTTTTTTAAATTTAAGATCAAATAGGGTGAGAGTTTCGTGAATTCCCGTTAGGTAGGGACAGCTCTACTCCCTTCTCAGCTTGAAGCAGATACAGAAGAAGAGACCTCCCATCCCTCAACTACCCACAGAAATTTATGGGGATTACCTCTCTCAGGAAAAATAAGGCAGTCAGTTAGAGACAGGTAATTGGGTCTCTGCATTCCTACAAGTCAAACATAATCTATGGGGAGCACAGGCTGGAGACCTCCTGAATTTTTTCTTATCTGCCAATGTTCTATGGGGCGTGATCAAGATAACATGGGTTCAAGATGGTACAATTAAAATACTTAGTTTTGGAAAGATGTAGTCCTAGTTCTAACTCTCCCGTGGCACCTACGCTACTTTTAGCATCTGTAAAATGGACTTAGAATGTTCATTTATTTGCTATCAGATCAAGTGGGATGGACCGAATAATTGTTTTCAGATCATAAGGTGCTATAGGAATTAGCTGGGATCTTAAAATAGACATCCTGATTTAGTAGGTCTAAAGTGGGGCCTGAGATTCTACATTTGTAATAGGCTCCCAAGATATGTTATCTTGGGGGATCACATTTGGAGTAGCAAGGGCCAAAACGAGCATGAAGTTCTCCATGTTTGTTCCAAGACAAAGATTAAAAGGTTTGATAGGGGAGGGGTGCAGAGGGGTTCGTTCCCCATCTATTTATTCACCAAATGAGTGTCTGTTATGCGTTAGTCCCTGAAGATAAACATTAAAGAAAGCAGACACTGCCCTGCCCTCATGGAGTTCCCAGCCTAACCAGTGAGAGCTACATTTAGTGAAAAATGACAGAACTCACACAAAGGCACCCCCCTGCTGGAGCCTAGAATTGTCCATTTGCCCCAAGGTACCTGGGTGCGTTGATTGGCTGGCGGGACTGGCTTCCAGGCTTCAGCCAATGAGGCTCGGGCGGCTGTTAGTGGAGGTAACCGCCATGCAATAGGGCGATGGCTGGGGATGCTGGCCACGTCCGCGATCGTGCCCCGGAGCGCTTTCCGTTTGCCCTACCGGTGGGAGACGTGAGTATCGTAGAGGGTAGACATCAGACCCTTTTTTCTGCATTTAGTTATCGTCCTTGCCCCCACGCCATTAACTGTTAATAATAACAGCTAATATTTATTGAGTCTTCGCTATAGACCGCGCACTGTACCAACGGCCTTAACCTTGTGATCTCATGAATCCTCGAACTGTGAGACAGATACTTAGCGTGATTTCAGAGGAGGTGGAGCTTGCCTAAGGTCACGTGGGAGTACATGCTGGAGGCTGACTTGATATCCAAGATGCTCTTATTCCTGAGTCCTCTTTCCGCACTCCACCTTGGAGACCAGATTCCTCCTTATCAGGAGTTTCACGTTGTGCAGGTGTGGGGGGGGGTGGCATAGGAGGGTCTAGAATCCTGATGCTTATTTTTTAAGCTATTTTTTTTAAATAGAAAAAGCAACACATGCTAAAGGCATTTATGGGAAGGAGAGCTGCTGTCTCTTGGGATAGCTCTGCAGGCAACTTCATTTGAGTCTTATTTTATTTCTTAAATCCTGAGTGGAGAACCTAGATGTTTGTTATATTATTACCTTTCTTATTTGTCTGAAATACTCACATGCACATGGAAAATAAACTTCAGAGTATAAAGTGTACACAACAAAAAGGAAGACTCTCCCACCCCAGGTTTTCTGACGCCCCTCACTAGAAGCAGCAGCCACTGTTTTCAGTTGTGTGTGTATCTTAAACATTTTGTATAGTAGGTACAAGCATATACGTGAGTTTGTTTTGTTTTGTTTTTGCACAAGTGGATCCTATTATATACTTTCTAGCACCTTGTGGATTTATTTTTTTAACCTCATTAAACTTGAAAAAAATTCATTAATTTCCTTTAGCCCATGTGATCGGTATAATTTCTCTGGAAAAATATTCCCAGGGTTGCTTCTGACATGATGAGATGTAGGTCAGGGCTTCCCCAGCTGTGCGTTTGCCTTTTTCTTTTTGCAAATCCTTACCTATAGGTTCCAAATAAATCTTCCCTAAGTTAACCCCTAGAGGGTGCAGGAGAATAAGAATCATGGCAAGTAAAGGACTGAGGGGAACTGCTTTATCCTTTCCCAAACATTTTTACTAATAATCTCCAGGTAAAAGTCCACAGAGAGCTCACTACTGCTTGAAATTAATTTATCGTAGTGGAATATGGGCAAAGTGAGAGATGCGGGTATTAATTTTTCAAGTTGCATGAAAATGCACAGCTTCTTTCTAGTGAAATAACAAAGGGAGAGAAGCTTGTATGATTAATGTTAGAGAAAAGCATCTGTGATACTTGAGCCTATGTTCACCTCTTCTAAAAGCATAAGGTGTTTTTGCCTTTTTAAAAACGCTCCCAGTCACACAAGCCTTACGCAGGAGAGCTGGGGTTCTAACCTAGGCAGTTAACTTCAAAAGTCATGCCGATTGGGAGGGGTCCCCTGGAGTGAACTCTTCTGCTCATTAAGCCTCGTTGACCTACCAGCTTCCTCATCCCTGGCTCCTGTCAATCCCTACGGAACTTCAGTTGTCTGTTCAGCTCCACAAACATCCCCGCTCTTTCTTGTCTCCGATCCTCTGCCTGGATCACATGTCCCCAGTACCTTCCTGGAGTCTCTCTCAAGGTGACATTCCTGTAAGTCGTGTGGCCACATACTCTGTGAGACAAATTTTTAACCAGTGTCTGAGAGGGCTGACTGCCAACACCCTGGCCAACACCAGGACATTTGAAATTACCAACCTGAAAAGTGAGAAAAAAAGATCTCGTTTCAGTGTGCGTTGTGGTGACCCCCGTTAATGGTGTTGTGTTTCCGTGCGTTCCGTCTCCGCGAGCTGCTTCTGTGCCGCTCACGGCGCTGGGCTCCGGGAACCGGGTTGTGCAGCCGCTTCCCAGAGCTTGGGCGCTTTAACGTGAGCGCCTCCGCCTGCGGTCCCGGACGTTGGATAGGAAAGCGTGGGCCGGGCACGGGGAGGGGGGTCAGAGGCGACAGAAGCGACAGCCCCGCAGGGCCCGGGCCGCGCGGCCTCCGACGTCACTGCGGCGCGCCGTTTCCGGTCCCAGCGCCGGAGCGAATGACTTCCCCCTCGGTGGCGCCGAAGCCGGGCTTGCTGCGACCCCCGGGAGCCCACGATCGCGCCGTGCCAGCCGGCGAGGCCGCCAGCACCAGCGTGCCACCTGCGCCTGGGACCATGGCCACCGACTCGTGGGCCCTGGCGGTGGACGAGCAGGAAGCGGCGGCCGAGTCGGTGAGTTGGCGTCAGCTGTGAGAGGCTCCGAGGGCCCGGTGTGGCTGCGGGTCACATCTCCGGGAAAGGACGCTGCCGGGGCTGGTCAGGGCCGGCTGCGGTGCGGGTGGGGGCGGAGCCCGGCCCCGAGCGCGCGCCGCGGGCCCGGCCGCTTCCCCGGTGACGTCAGCGCGGCGGGTGCTCCCGCGGGTCCTGTGATGCCGACCGGCCGCCGCCGATTGCGCTCCACGGCCTGACTGTAACCCATTTTGTAGCTGTCAGTGTCCACCCCCCGATTCTGAGCTGCCTGGGTGTAGCGGCCCTGGGCCACCGAGGCGTGTGTGCTCCCTCAGCTCTCCTCGTGACGATGATGAGCCGCTCGGTAGGGCTGGCAGTCCGTAAACGCGCTCTTGATCTGCTTAACTTTGTTCCGGGCCTGACGCCCTAAGGAGGCAAGACAACGTGCGAAACGTTGCTTTCTAGAGTTAATTTCTCCCCGTAGGCATTCTCAGTTCTGATAGTGCTTTGAACTTCTGTTAGTACTTATTTCTGTGAATTCCTGGAGAACAAGGACTTTGTCTTGTTTTCTATAACTGATAAAAAATAAGTGTTAGGCACGGCTGGAGGAATGAGTCTCGGGAGACCAAAATTGGTCTATCAGAATTTATTTGGCGTGTTTGAGCTGCGGGAGGTCAGGCTGGAGAAGACCATAAACTCCCTGAGCAAAAGGGTAGGGGGTTTTATAGGCGCGGGAAAACGAGGCTACTCACCCTTCGGTGCTTCGGGGGGGTTCAGGGTACGACCAAGCCCCCAGGTTCCACATTCTAGCCCCCAAGCCTGCTGATCCTAAGCCCCCAGGAGACAAACGCAAGTCAGCAGGTACAAAAGACAAAGCAAGACAGAGATGGTGTGGGGACAGAGCCCCAGAAAGCAGTTTCCAGGCTCTCGGCCTCATGTGGAGAGGTGCTGGCTCGGATAGTGGATGGCCGTCAGCTGTAGCCATCAAGCCATTGGTCACTGATATAACTGCCTTGGCTACGGAGGGGAGCCGAGGAGAGTGAAGGAGGAGACTGAAGGGGAGTAAGGAGAGTCGAGGACAGTTGGTCGGTTGGCGGCAAAGCGGACAGCAGGTCGCACGTCGTGTAAACCCAGCCTCCAGTGAGACCATAGTGGTTTGACTTCCCTACCTATGGCCCCCTGGGTGTTCCTTTTTGGCCTCACCCTGTCCTGCGTTCTTATGTGGGGAGCGGGAGCAGAGACCCCGCAGGCCGCCCCACCGGACACCCCGCACGACAGATGGCTTTTAGGATAAAAAGGTTTCTGCTCCTGGCCCAAATATGGCCTAACAATAAGTAATATGCACATAGTTCAGAGTCAAAACTTTAAAAAACTGGTTCCCACCAACACCACCAATTTTTTTTCTTACCAGAGACAACTGCTGTTTCTCTTGAAACTGATTTACAATATTGACTTTGTTCCCTAAATAACATGCTTGTTTTGCTACTTCTTGAATTTGCAGCTCTAGGTATTTATTGATTTTTGACTCTTTCCTCCATCCCACCACACAAGCGCACCTTCCCATTCCTTATCTTTTCATTATATTTTAGTTACACCAGTATTTCAAGTTTATATTAGTAATTTATGAGTATTTTCACTTTCCTGTAAAACTTTTTGTTTTTCCTTGAAATTTGTAATTGCCATGTGTGTTTGCTTTGTATTCTCTGGACTTATCACCAAATTCAACCCCAAGCTCTTTGCTAGTAAAACAGGGCCCGATTGGCACCCCATAGTAAGGGCCTCTCCTGACCTTGGCCTCACCTTTCCTTGACTTACCTATAGCTTATTAACAATAGATCAACCCCCTGTGGCTGGAGCTCAGAATGTCCCCTGTCCCACCCAGTTCCCTGTTTTTTACGCTGACTGTTAGGCTTATTGATCACAATCTCAACTGTCCAGCATTCTTTCCAGGCTAGTCCCATCATTGTTCTTGGGTTCTTGATTCCACCAGAGAATATCACTGTAGCTTCTGGAAGAACACCTAGATTTTCCTTTAAATACCCACAGCCGGACTGAGAATGTTAAAGTAGTTTTTGGTGATGTTAACCCGCCCCGCTTCCTTCTCAGACCATAAGTGCTCTGATAATAAAAGCTTATTCTATGACTCAATTCCTGTGTCGGTCTATTGGCTGAGTGGTCTATTGGATGAGTGGTCTGTTGGCTGAGAGGCAGCAAGAGCCTTGGACTTGTTTGGCCTCCGGTTTCACTACCATGTTTCCTAGAAAATAAGCCCTAGCATGATTTTTCAGGATGACATCCCCTGAACATAAGCCCTAATGCGTCTTTTGGAGCAAAAATTAATATAAGACCTGGTCTTATTTTCGGGGAAACACGGTAGTTGTCTATCTCAGGATGTAGAGACACAGCAAGTAGTTTATCAATTCCACTTTTCCCAGTTCTTTTAGCCTGCTGCATATTGAACTAGTTCCCCCCTATGTTCAAAGCACAATGATTTTGGGGGGACAGACGGGTACAGGGCAAATTTCCCTTTGCCTTCATTCTGGGGATTCTCTCCTCTTCTGTTGTATTGTATTCCCTCCTTTCTCTATCCCCTCTCTTCATCTTTCTTGATTTGGTAGAGCCATTCATCAGCTTTCTGGAGGTGTGTCGGAAGTAAACTTTTTTGTTGCATTTCCAGAAACATCTTATTTTGCCCTATCATGTGGTTAATAGCATGGCAGGGTGTAGAATTGTAGGTTGGAAGACACACACAAAATAAAAGCTGAGATAAAGATAAAATAAACAATGTTTTATTGTGCTTCCTGTGCTGGCTTTAGCTAATATCTCAAGGCACAATATATACTTAGAAAAAAAAACATATCATTATCCATTGTATATGAATATATATTTCAAGTAGTTTTAATAGTTTTGAATTTTTTTTTAAGAAGGAGTTTTTTAGGGTGATAGAAATAGTCTATGTCTTTTTTGTTTTTTAAGGTTTTATTGGGGAAAGGGAACAGGACTTTTATTGGGGAACAGTGTGTGACTTCCAGGACTTTTTTCCAAGTCAAGTTGTTGTCCTTTCAGTCTTAGTTGTGGAGGGCACAGCTCAAGTCCAGGTCCAGTTGCCGTTGCTAATTGCAGGAGGTGCAGCCCACCATCCGTTGCGGGAGTCGAGGAGTTGAACCGGCAACCTTGTGGTTGAGAACCCACGGGCCCGTGTGGGAATCGAACCGGCAGCCTCCAGAGTTAGGAGCATGGAGCTCTAACCGCCTGAGCCACTGGGCCCGTCCCAAGTTTTGAATTTTTTTTATTCACTTCTTGTCAAATCAGTCTCTTAACCTATTAATTATCTAAGAGTTTGTTAGGAGTAGGTAGCTTTGTCGTTTTCTTTTTCGCTTGCATTAGCATTGTTAGAATTATCTTTAAGATAGAATAGAATCCCACCCTAGGCCCCAGCTGACCATATGCATGTGAACCAGCTCAAGAACAGTACTGTAACTATTAATCAACAAAACCCAGGGTAAACAAAAAAAAGAACAGAAACTCCTAATATCATCCTGTCTAATAAAAATTCAGGTATAATATGATTAGCTCTTGTCATTTGTAGCAGGTCTATACTAGCCATTTTATTTATCTTACAACAAAAAAACCCTATATTTTACAAAACTGAATCTTGGCACCCTATTTTTAGAGCATTATGACGGGGTTTTGCCCTATTATCTTCTACATAACAGCTTTATTGAGATAATTACGTAGCACACAATTTATTCGTTTAAAACTTACAGTTCTCTGGTTTTTGGTATATTCACAGAGTTGTGCCGCCGCCACCACAGTTTTAGAACCTTTCTATCACCTCAGAAAGAGACCCTGTATGCTGTTGCTCCCCATTTCCCTCCAACCTTCCAGCCCTAGGCAACCACTAATCTACTTTGTGTCCTTGGATCTGCCTCTTCAGGACAGTTCATGTGCATGCAGTCATACAATATGCGGTCTTCTGTGTCTGGCTCCTCTCACTTAGCAAGTGAGTTGAAGGTTCATCGTGTCACAGCAGGTGTCAGTATCACCCCTCTTTATTGCCAAATAGTACAATAGTCCAGTGCATAGATGTACCACATTTTATTTATCCATTCATCATGTCCACTGATGAGCATTTGGAGTATTTCTACTTTTTGGCTGTTATGAATAATATTGCCACGATCATTTCATGTACAAGTTTTTTTCCCGTGGACATATATTTTCAGTTCTCTTGAGTATATATCTAGAAGTGGCATTGCTGGATTTTAGATAGTAACTCTGCGTTTAATTTCTGAGAAACTGCCAGGCTGTTTTCCAAAGCAGCCACACCATTATATCATCCTTAGGTTATTATTTTCCTTGAGGTTATCTCTTGAGAGGAACTATTGTGTAGAGGTTAAGATCTCAGACTTTGTAGCCAGAGTCGGATTTGTATTCTGGATCCCTCATTATTGCTTAATGTTTCTGTGCCTCAGTTTCCACATCTGTAAAATTGGGATAATTATAGTTCCTACCTCACTGAGTTATAGACATGCCTGATAAAAGTGCTATGTAAGTGATAGCTATTATTGTTGTTATTATCCATAATTCACAGTTTCTTTGCAGGAATCTTTTAAATACTTATCCGTATTGTACGGATTAATTGAACCTGTATAAAATCTGTGAATCTACTTAACCATGCACAGGTAAGTCATAATAGATCACAATATTCTAAAACTGGACAAATAAGTAAAGACACCTCTGTTACCCTCTACCTTTATAGAACTCCTACTGAGGATCCCCACAGGCATTGCATGACAGGTGACTATGACGTGTACCTTGCAAAGTTACTGAATTTTAAATATTCATTAAGCTTCATTTCTTATTCATGTTAGATAAGAAAATTATTAGAGTCTATATTTATTTCCTCATTCCCCAGCGGCTCTGCTCCATCGGAGATTTCAATTTAGAGGATAGTAAACAGATTAGAAAACTAATGGAGTAAGTAAATTAAGACTCTTACTTCACCATTTTGCCTAAGGCAATCCCTATTCAGTATAGTTCACTTAACATTAAATCTTCCTTCTGTCTCAAGAATCCTTTCTCAAGTGGCTTTTGAATAAAATGCAATGTGTAACTTTGTAATTTTCAATTATTTTAACATATCTTAAAAACTGAAATATTAATGAAGGGCACTGAAAAAATGTGGGTATTATAAGGTGGATGTTTTTGCTTTTTTGCCTTTTGGTTAATTTTCTGAATTTCAAAATAATTTCTGATGAAGTTGCAAGAGAAATTGGTTTCTCATTTTTGGTCCAAATAAATAGAGCAAAGGAAGGTAACTAACTGTGCTTTCAACCTAAGTTTCAGTGTTCAGCTCACTCACGCACCTTGCGTGGGGTAATACAAACTTCACTGTTCTGATGCTTTTGCCTTATGGGCTTTGAGATCCTTATAAGCCAAGGGAGGGCTGAGTATATTTTTAGATTCTGCTGGAACCTTTCCAGAATTATGATACATTATAATCAAAATATCTGTTTCATTTACATTGTTGCTATCAACTTTTACTACACATTGCATTTTAGTTAATTTAACTATTATTTTATTTACTCTGTTAACTTCCATTTGAACAATGTATCAACAAAAGAACGGTTTGTCTTTTTACCATTGAATATTAAAATGCTGTACGGAATGGATATTTCTAACTCATTTATACCTCAGCCTTATCGTTTAGGTAGTATTTATCACACCAGGAGTGAGTACTATTAACGTCACTCTTGTAAATACTGCCAATGAATCAGTCAGTCTGTTTCTCTTTTTTTTTTAACAGCCTTGAGTACTACTAGACTTAAACTAGATTCATTGGCAGGATGTGGAGGAGGAATGCTTTAGTGAAGAACGAAATATATTGAACACATATTAGTATGTATCATGCACTGTGCTGGTTGCTTCATACTCAGTACCTATTAGTTCTATCCTTCAGAATTAATGAAGAATTTTTACTGCTCTGTGATGACTTCCTTTTTTGCAAATTTCCTATCTTGCCAATTTCTCCAGCTGCTTCCCTCTACCGCAAAACCAAAGCAAACAGACATCGGAAACTCCCTTTTCAGTTTCCATCAGTAGAAGTGAGGTTTTTCCATCCCTAACTAACCACCCTAAACAACAATTTTTCAATTCCTCCCTCCTCTTTTCCCCTTCTTGGACTTAAGAGAAAAGACAGAAATGAACCTCAAGAACCTGTGTGTTGGGTTGGCCGGATGGCTCAGTTGATTAGAGAAGAGTGCGAGCTCTGAACAAGAGGGTTGCCGGTTCGATTCCCACATGGGCCAGTGAGCTGTGCCCTCCACAACTAGATTGAAAACAACAGCTGCTGCTGAGCCCCGGGAGAGGCGGCTGGATGGCTCTGTTGGCCAGAGGGCTCAGTTGATTAGAGCGTAAGCTCTCAACAACAAGATTACCGGTTCAATTCCTGCATGGGATGGTGGGCTGCGCCCCCTGGAACTATGATTGAAAACGACGACTGGACTTGGAGCTGAGCTGCGCCCTCCACAACTAGATTGAAGGACAATGACTTGCAGCTGATGGGCCCTGGAGAAACACACTGTTCCCCAATATTTCCCAATAAAATAAAAATAAAAATAAAAGTAACTGTGTGGGTGGTATTTTAAGAAATAGCCATTTGTTTACATATATGGTGATGGAAGGAGAACTGACTATGGGTGGTGAACACAAAATGTGATTTTTAGATGATGTAATACAGAATTGTACACCTGAAATCTATGTAACTTTATTAACAATTATCACCCCAATAAACTTTAAGAAAAAAAAAAAGAGCCATTTGATTGTGGTGATTTTCATTGTTTTACCCTGTATTAGGTAATGTCTTAGGCCCCACTTAATATTTTATGATTAAAACACCTGCTTTGTGCTAGATTCAAAGATTAATTAAAAATAAAAATATCTCCAGTCTTTACGGTATTTCCCTTCCCCCCCCCCCAGCTTTATTGAGGTATAATTGACAAAAGGTATTTTACCTAAAAAGGTGTCTTCATTCTAATGGTACAGATAATTCCTGCCAGGATATCCCTAATTTACAGTGTTTGATCAAAGTCCTGGTAATTCTTCCTTTGAAATGTCTCTTTGCTCTCTGCCTTCCTCTCTGTTCCTACTTCAGCCTGCTGGATATTTTGATTACAGTGTGCCTCGATGCTCCAGGCTGTTCCCAATTTAAAATACCAGATGTCCAGCACAAGGCAACCTGAAAGTGAGGCTGCGTATATTGGTATACTGTGGTCGTGTAGCTCAGACATCCTGCAACATAACTGATGCATTTTCCAATATCTCTTTAAATTTCCTCTTGTTTGGAATATGAGAGAGTGACAATTCAAATGATATTCTACTGAGTCTTTATAATCAGAGCATTAAGCAAACTCACAAATTATAATTCTCTCTAGAGATTGTAATTAGGAATTTAGGGATTATGATTAGGATTTTTAGCTATCGTGTAACCCACTTTTTTCTACTGCTGTATTTATGGGAAAGTTTGTTTATTCTCACTCATTTAGTAAACAAAAGGAGCCTAGCAGAACAACCTAATGAATAGGTCTTGAGAATGGCTGATTTCTCCCCAGCTTCATTGGGGTGGCTCTGTTGATTCAAAATCTTTTAAGTAATTTTCCTAACACTTTCTTTCCCCCCCCCTCCATAATTCTCCATTTAGTTGAGCAACTTGCATCTTAAGGAAGAGAAAATCAAACCAGATGCCAATGGTGAGTAACTAAAAGCTAGTTTGAAAACAAACTTGATTTATTTTAGTATTTCTGTTTTGACATAACTATCTTGAAAAATATTATAAATGTACTAGACATGAGGCTGGCACATACTGGCAGTAATTAGATTTGGAAATCAACAAACTGAATTGTTGTGTTTTATATTGTGCTTAATGTAAATGTGAGGATGCCTAATTGGATTATAAATTATTATATTTATTACTAACCATGACACTATACTGCCAAAGATTATTTGTTGTTTTTAAAAATATTTCTCAATTTGAGATGAGAACCTGAGAGTTAACCTATTGTAATTATTCTGAAACCATGTACCAAAAATCTAAGATTTTCAGTTTTTGATGATGTACTTAATTTTATGGGTGGGGGTGGGAGTGGAACTGTAACATTCACCTCACTCTGAATTCACGTACAATCTGTTTTCTGTATGTATTTTGATAACTACAACATTGTTTGAATATACATTTCTATTAATCAATTTATATACATAGAATCTTAATGGCATTATTGAATTCATATATTGATGAAATTTTATTTGCATAGATATTCCTCTATTGAGCATCAAGGTGATTTCTGATCATTGACTTCTATAATCATCTTCCTATAATATTTCATAAGTATTGATGCTGTGAGGGAAATCAACATTAATTTTTGAGGTACGGTGAGAGGACTCCAAATAGGAAAGGATTAAAATATAAGCAACAGTGTTCATACCTTTGTTTATTTAGGAACAATAACATGTTTTTATCATGGCTTGGTTTCCTCATTGTTTCTGTCTCATAGACTTGAATTGTCTCAGCTGTTGGGTATAGGATGTGATTTTGAATGACAGCCACTTTGTGTCTGATAAAGGTGCTGTTGTCAAGACCAATGCTAATGCAGAGAAGACAGACGAAGAAGAGAAAGGTAATACAGCCTGAGAGCTATATACGTAAGGTTCTACAGTCTAAGAGAATGGATTGTTAAGAGGCTTCATTTTCACACCCAACTTGGCTTGACTTTAATGGGAGTCACAGTGCTAATAGAAATTCAACATAGTCATTGGTGAGGAATTCTAATTGTTTACATTTTAGAGAAATTTTACTTTGAACACTGATGAACTTCAGCAGCAGCCGGAAATATTCCTTATGAATATCTTATACAGGGCATTATAAAATAAATTTAAGTTGCATCCCCATTGTCTAATAAAATTAAACCTAATGATGTTTTGACACATTTAACATGAATAACAAGATGCGAACAGCTTATATGATATCAAGATACAGACTTTTTTTTTTTTTTTACATTGTAATATGTTTGTTAAGCTAATCATTTTAAGTTTATATTGAGTGCAAATTGGGGAGTAGATATTTGGGTCTAGATAGGAAGGATAGATAACCTCAGGAAAGGAGGGTTGTTAGGAATAGAGTTCTGAAGAAGAATATGAGGCATGAGGCCCATGTGGATGATATGAAAGTCATAACCTTTGTCTTTAATAAAACAAACGATTTTAACAAACAGTACAATTACTATATTTATAAATCAAAACTATGATATACCTTGAATTAGAAGTCCCAGTACAAATGTTTTTGCTTAAAACACCAATGGCATTTGAATTCAAATGAGCTCATGATGGATTTCATTGACTTTTAAAATTCTTTGCTGTCTTTTTTTGGACAGAGGACAGAGCTGCTCAGTCATTACTCAATAAGATGATCAGAAACAACCTGGTCGATAATACAAACCAAGTAGAAGTCCTGCAACGGGATCCAAACTCTCCCCTCTACTCAGTGAAGTCCTTTGAGGAGCTTCGGCTGTGAGTATCTGTTTGCTTTCTGACTCTCCCCTTTGTGTTTAGATAGCCATGTAGGCCTATTATCTTTTTATTATTTTTTTTATCACAGCAGAACATTTTTAGCTAACACAAGTTTAATAAAATAAAAATTAGCTGCTTTGGGCTATTAAAATTTCCAGGTAATCTAGAAAAATTTTATCTGCACTTACACATTGTGCTTAGCACAGTTCAAGTATTATCAGTTATAAACTGTATGCAACAGCAGTTAAAAAGAGAGAAAAAAATCTCCCAGATATTTGGCTTCTTTCCTCAATCAAAGAGATTGGCTTTCATTGTTAACTCTTTTTCTAGCAAACCACAGCTTCTCCAGGGAGTCTATGCCATGGGCTTCAACCGACCATCCAAGATACAAGAGAACGCGTTACCCATGATGCTTGCTGAACCGTATGTGCCCTGACAGGACTCTGTCCCATTTTTAATTTTCTACTTTTTAAAAACCTTTATTATTTTCAAAAACTATACTAGTATTATATGCTCATTTTAGAAAAGTTAGGAAACAATGAAAAATGAGAAAAAAATAAGTCATTTGTAATCTCCCTCCCCCACACACTATTAATATTTGGAATAGAGACTTCTAGGCTTTTTTCTATATAAATGTGTATAGACATATACTTTCTTAAAAAATGGAATAATATAAAATGTTTAAATGCTTTTTTAAAATTCTATGATCCTCTTTCTATGTTGGTAAATATACATTTATATCATTCACATACACCATGATTTCATTATATAGATATACAAAATTGATTGTGTTGAATATAGCAGGCAAAAACCAAACAAGGTTCTAGGAGACCAGAACAGTACACTTACTAAGGCTGCTTTCTGGTGCAGTGCTTCTCACAGTTTCATAGTATATGAATCTCAGGAATTTAATAAAATGCAAATTCTGATTTCATTATATTTGAGGGTGGGGACTGAAGTTCACCATTTCTAGTAAACTTCCATATGCTGCTGCTGCTGCAGCTGTCACCACTATTTAGAGTAACAAGGTTCTAGAGCATGACAAACTTTTTATAAAAATCTATCCCTATGTTATATATGATTATGTAAAATTACACTGCATTTAACCTTTAACTTGAAACTTTGAGCATTCTTAAGATGAATAAATGGAAGATTTATTAGATTGTTTCTCATAAGTCATTTGTATTTATGGATCTTGATGCTTTCATAGATGTTCATTTTTAGATGCCAATGTAACAAAAGACATGAGAGAATTATCTAGTACCCTTTCTTCATTAACAAATATTTATTGAGTGCCTGGTTTGTAACAGATAATATTCTAGGCTCTTGGATACATTAGTGAACAAAGCAGACCAAAATTACTGCCCACAAGGAGCTTACATTCTAGTTTGGAGTGTTGGAGTATTCTTAAAAATAAATTTAAAAAATAAATAATAAATAAATAAAATATGTAATATGTTAAAAGGTGATAGACTGTAAATATCTACCACTGAATTGTACACTTAAAAATGGAAAGATTTATGTTATATATTTTATAATTTTTAAAAATTAATATGTCAAAAACCACTGAATTATACATGTTAAATTGGTGAATCATATGGTATCTGATTTCTATCTCAATAAAGTTTTTCTAAAAGGTGAGAAGTACTAAGGAGAACATGATGGGCAAGATTGGGAATACTAAAGACCTGAATGCAATTTTATTCCCAACATTTTATTATAAAAATTTTCAAACATACAACAAAGTTGAAAGGATTTTACAGTGAACACCCAAATACCCACCACCTAGATTCTACCACTAACATTTTACTATACTTTATCACATATTTATCTACCAATACATCTTGTTTTTTAAGGCATTTCAACGTAGGTTGCAGTTTTAAATCAAGTGGTTAGGAAAGGAATCTCATCAAGTAGGTGATGTCTGAGCAAAGGCTTGAAGGAGAGAGTTGACATGTCATCTGGGGACAAGTGTCCCAAGGAGCTTACAGCAGATGCAGAAGATCTAAGAGGGGAGCATGGCTAGCATGTTTTCATAGCAGTATTGGGGCTATTGTGGTGGGGTGAAGTACGTAAGGGAGAAGGTGTAGGAGATGAGAGCAGAGAGGTAATGGGGAGCCAGATCAGGGTACGACCTTGTAATGTGAGGGGGATTTTGCCTCTTGGGATATTGATTTTAAGCTGGTTATTAAGAAACAAAAGACTGAGAAAGAACCTTAGACCTTCCCCCTTATCTGCCTAAAGGAATTCAGATAGAAAACCTGTTTAAAGGAAGGGAAACTCACCGTAGCATAATATAAACTAAATGTTGCAGACAGGGAGAAATCTAGCAAAGCTTGTTTGTTGAACTTCCTTCTATGTCCCATTGTTTCTGGGTGGCCCAGCAAGAATTTGTTTGCCACATGTTTACGCTTTCTGTCTACCTGTGAGTTGCCTACCTTTCCTTTGAAAGCCCAGACCTCTGCCACTCTTCTGCTTTGTCCAAAATGACATATAAAACTCAACTGCACAATGTGTGTTCAGGTTTCATATTTTTTGGCACCTCCGAATGAACATCTGTAAAAAATCTGGGGCATTTGCTCTTGTCAATCTGTCTCATGTTGAGTATTATCCCAGCTAGAAGAACTTAGAAGGTGGGAGGAAAGTTATTTTTTGCACCCCCACAAGGGCATTATAAGGTTTTTAACTTTAACTCTGAATGAAATCAGGAGTAATTGGGAGGTTTTTGAGCAGAGAAGTCATATAAGCAGACTCACATTTTATAAGAATCACTGGCTGCTGTGTCAAGGCTAGATTAAAGATAAAGAGTGCTTTAAATCCTACCATAAAAATCTCTCTGTAGTGCTCTGTACATATAGCTAGCATATGTAACTCTGCTACAGAATCCAGGGCCTCCTGTAAATTCTGAATACTCTTTAAGCTTTACTTTTCATTTTTATTAACTGAAAGGATAATTGAGATTTAAGCTCCTAAACAGTTTGTTTTCTTGTACAGCCCGCAGAACTTAATTGCCCAGTCTCAGTCGGGTACTGGTAAAACAGCTGCCTTTGTGTTGGCCATGCTCAGCCAAGTAGAACCTGCAAACAGATACCCCCAGGTAAGGACTTGTGAATTTGGGTTTTCTGCTAAAGTGTAGCTGGAAGGGAAATGCTATTGGATGGATTAAAAGCCATGTTTTGTATTCCTTTTTACATAAACTATGACCCCTTAAGTTGAGCACAAACAACACAATTTATCTTCTAGCAACAATAAAAATCCTGTTTCCCCTTCAATGGTTGTCCAGTTCTGGGATACTGCTGATAGGCTTGGCTCCTTTAGCAGGAAAAACCTCCTTCATCTACGACTATTAGCCATTAGAAGGTTGAGAACTTTCTAAAAAAGTAAAAAGGAAGCTAATCTCCAAATGGAATTTCAGATCCTTACATGTAGGTTTTGGTATTCCAGTGGTCAATAGATGTTTTCAAGTGTCTTTACCTAGCCAGAGTTCTAACTCCCCAAGAATTCTAAGTTACAATTTTTGCAGGTTAAAGAATCCAATGGTGTGTACTTTATATATTCTTTCCCTCAGCCTCAGTTGGAGGAATAAATAAATCCTAATGGTATTATAATTCCCCATTGCAAAAGACGTATTGTCTTGAATTCTCATTCTGTATTCTTTTTCTATCAGTGTTTGTGCCTCTCCCCAACGTATGAACTCGCCCTTCAAACGGGAAAAGTGATTGAGCAGATGGGTAAATTTTACCCTGAACTGAAACTAGCTTATGCTGTTCGAGGCAATAAATGTGAGTATGAATATGTGATTCTAACTCATTAATGTAATAACTTATTTTTATTTTGAAAAATTTAATATATACGTAGTAGTTGAAATAATACAATGAATACATGTGCCGTCCACCTAGGTTTGAAAACTTCACATTTTGCCATATTTACTTTACATAAACAAACTATTGTCTTTTTTGTGTGTGTGTGTGCATTCAATACACACAATAGGTGCGTAGTGATATCCTAACCTTTCTATAAAATATTAATGCAAACATCAAAACACTTGCATTTGTATATGTATGTATATACTTTTGGTGAACCATATGAAAGTAAATTGCAGACATTGTAGCTCCTTATTCCTAAATACTTTACTATGCATCTCATGATGAGGACATTCTTCGGCATACCCATAGTACCGTCACAACCAAGATAATTAACAGGTTCTCTAATAACTAACACCTAGTCCATTTAAATTTTTCCCAGAAGTGTTTCTTTATGGCTGTTTTTGAACCAAGATCGAGTCAGTGTATGTGCATTGCATTTGGTTATTATATCTCTGTTTTCTTGCAAGCTAGAATAGCCCCCTCCTCACATTTCCCTCCCCCACATCATTACATTTGACTTTTTGAACGCACCGGACCAGGTGATTATACAATGTTCTAAATTCTGGATTTGTTTAATTGCCTTATTTCTTTTTAATACCATTAGAACAAAAATGTTCTAGAATATTCATGGCAATAATAACAACTCTAGGAGCTTATTTTAATTTTTTTTAATTCATCTTTTCTACTTTTGTTTGTTTTACAACAAACTGACAATATTTAAGTAATTTATATTTTGTTGGAAGTTTGGTTGAGTCCTATAGATCTTTAACACAAACCTGTGACATTATGACGCACAGAAATCTACTCTGCGTTCAATGTCCTAATGCCAACTTGAAGTCATTTCTGAAGAGAAAAGTAAGACAATAAAACTTAGTGAAAAATTATCATAAGACATTTAAAATATTGCAGTTTGGATTTCAGTT